>NW_025393211.1:0-5852 GCF_016433145.1 Gracilinanus agilis
CAGGAACACTATTTCCTTTACGAGAAGTACCTACTTTTAATACTGAAGGAGACCTGGTATCTGTAAGACACTTTACTCCCTTCAGCCTTGATGATTTAGATGGATTGAAAAAGAATATGCCTAGTTTTGAAAAAGACCCAGTTTTAGTTTTAAGAACATTAGAAAATATATTTGATACTTATGACCCTACTTGGCAGGACGTTGAAAATGTTTTAGGAGCAATTCTGACACATGGTGAGAAAGAGAGGATCATAAATCGGGCCAATCGTAATAAAAGTAAAGACTCACCTAACTGGCCCCATACAAATCCAAAATGGAATTACAACTCTCCAACAGATATTAAAAAATTACATGATGGCAGGCAAGCATTATTAACAGCTATAAAAGCTTGTGCTGACACAGGATACATGTGGGACAAATTTGAAAAAATTAAACAGCGTGCCGATGAAACTCCGTCCCATTTTATGGACAGACTGATTGAGGTTGCAAGGATATATATGGACCTTGACTTAACCGTAGAACGGGAAGTAAAACATGTACGTAGACAATTTGTTAAAAATTCCTGCAAAGTAGTCAAAGACTACTTTAAGACTCATTGCCCAAATTGGGATAAAATGGGCCTTGAGGAATTAAGGAAGACAGCATCTTATGTTTTTAGAAGCCAAGAACAGGAGGATGATACTGACTCGACAGATGGTTTAAAAGCAGAAATCAAAATGCTAAAAGCAAAACTAAAAAAATAAAGGAGAGGTTATAGCCCCTCTCCAAGAATCTAACAATCAACCTGCCTTCTGTTATTTCTGTATAAAGAAGGGCCATACAATGGGGATTTGTAGGACTTTCTTGAGACTACTCAGAAATAATACCCAGCCAACAGATAACTATAGGAATAACAACAGAAACAGGAATAGCAATAATAAAGATGATGATTCCAGGAATAGCAATTTTAGGCATGATAGAAATGCTAAAAATAAACCTCGGGATGATGATAGCTCATACCAAATGACCCCACAACAGTATATCTCAAGTGGAGCTCGCCCCCGAACTAATCAGGGTGCTAATGCCCCTCAGGGGGGTGCCCATGGAGCCCAAGCATCTTTATGAAGGTGCGTGGGGGGAGGGACGGCTTTGGAATCAGAAAGGGAAACTTTTGACTTTCCTGACCATGATGTTCTAATGCCTATTATCCCTGTACATTCCCCCCCAAATAGTAAGGAACCTTATGTAACCCTAAAAGTGGGTAATTCATGTTATGATTGTTTATTAGATTCTGGGGCTTCAAGATCAGTACTGGTAAGCAAACCAGATGTAAACTGTAATTCTATTGGCTCTATAAACGTAGTAGGGGTATCAGGAACATCTCAAAAGGTCCCAGAACTTTCTCCTCGTGTGGTAAGCCTTGGACCTTTATCAATAGAACACTCCTTTCTTTTAATGCCTGGATCCCCCACAAATTTACTGGGAAGGGATCTATTATGTAAACTTAGAGCCACAATAATTTGCAATCCAGATGGGTCTATGTCACTGGAATTGCCAGAGGACTCTTTAAACCTACTCCCTGTACTTCTTTCAGAAGAGCAGGAAGTAAAAGAGCCTCCCACTTTTAAAATCCCAGATGATATTCCAGAGTCTCTATGGGCTACATCTTCTACTGATGTAGGCCTACTTAAATCAGCTGTACCTGTTCAGATTAGAACAAAAGGAGGACCAGCTCCCTCCATTCCTCAGTACCCCTTATCAAAAGAAGCCATTGAGGGAATTACCCCAGTGATAAATTCACTTATTGAGCAAGGAATAATAATCCCGTGCAAGTCAGAATATAATACACCTATTTTACCTGTCAAGAAGCCGAAATTAGGCCCAGATGGAAAACCCCAATATAGATTTGTTCAGGATCTAAGAGCTATAAACAATCATGTTATAAAGAGACACCAAGTGGTTTCAAACCCAAACACAATTATTTCTTCTATTCCCAGCACAGCCACTTACTTTACGGTCGTGGACCTGTGCTCAGCCTTTTTCTCAATTCCCATTCATGAGAATTCCAGACATATATTTGCCTTTACCTGGAATAATTCTCAGTGGTCCTGGGGGCGTCTTCCCCAAGGTTTCTGCGAGAGCCCGTGTATTTTTGCACAGATTTTGAGCCAAGATACAGAAAATATAATATTTAAAAATAGTAAATTGATTAAATATGTAGATGACTTGCTCCTGGCTTCACCTGATGCTGAAACATGCCAAGAAGATAGTAAACATCTTCTTTTAGAGTTACATAAAAGAGGACATAAGATAGCAAAAGAAAAAGTGCAGTGGTGTCTCCCCAGAGTGGAATATTTGGGGTTCATCTTGACAGCTGGTGCACGACATATATCCCCTAAGCGCATTGAAAATATTCAAAAATTGAGCAATCCTACCACTAAAAAACACTTAAGAGCAATCCTAGGAGCAACAGGTTTCTGCAGACAATGGATCCCTTGCTATGGGGAGATTACTAAACCCCTTATAGCATTAACAAAAGATTCAGTCCCTGAACCACTTAAATTAGAGCCAGAACACAAGTTAGCTCTATCGAATTTAAAACAAGCTATTCTGTCTGCTCCTGCTCTAGGCATCCCAGATTATAACAAACCATTTACTTTATATGTACATGAGCGTAGAGGAGTAGCTTCAGGTGTTTTAACCCAAACTTTGGGACCATACCAGCGTCCAATTGCTTATTATTCAGCTCAGCTAGACCCTATAGCTGCAGGTGCACCACCATGCCTTAGAGGTGTAGCTGCCACAGCTCTGTTAGTGACGAAAACTGTTGATCTAGTATTGGGATGCCCATTAACAATTATGTGCCCACATGAAGTGGAAGCATTACTGCTAAGACATAGAACACAGGCATTTTCTGATCAGAGAATTACAAGGTATGAAATAACCTTGCTAAATAATGAAAATATTACTTTAAAACGTTGTACAACCCTTAACCCAGCCACCTTACTTCCAGATTTACCAGTTTCGGAAGAACCTTTACATAATTGTGAAACACTAGTGTCCATGGCTGAAAAGCCTCGAGACGATCTCCTGGACACTCCTTTAGAGAATCCTGATCTAGTTTTATTTACTGATGGCTCTTCATTTATGAGGGATGGCATACGCTACACTGGAGCTGCTGTAGTTACAGAATTTAACACTGTATGGTCAGCTTCACTGCCCTCAAATCTAAGCGCTCAAGCCGCAGAACTCATGGCTCTAAAACATGCATGTATAATTGCCAAAGATAAAAAGGCTACAATTTATACGGATTCTCGATATGCATTTGGAATATGTCATGCAGTGGGTATGTTATGGCTCCAGAGAGGATTTTTAACCTCAGCTGGAAAATCTATAGCTAATGCAAAAATTATTAATGAAGTTCTTTCTGCTCTCCAGCTACCAAAAGCCCTAGCTGTGGTTCACTGCTCTGCTCATACAGGTGGCACTGACCCTGTCTCTAAAGGAAATAATCGGGCAGATATTGCTGCAAAGCTAGCAGCAATAGAAGGGCCTGAACTAATTTTAACATTAACAACCACTGATGACTTAAATTTATCACTTTCCTATGATGAGAAGGAAATAACAAAATGGAAGCAGAAATTTAAAGCCAAACAGATAAATGGAGTATGGGTGTCCTCTGAAGGAAAACCCCTGCTCCCTAGACACTTTTATCGCCAAATTTGCCAATCTATTCATAAAAATGGTCATTTTGGTACCCAGGGCATCGTGGACTCTGTTAAGAGAGTATGGATAGCTCCTGGCATAACCACTATAGCCTCTAAAGTGTGTGCAGCTTGCCCTACTTGCCAAGCATATAACCAACACGCCTTTCGTGGCAAGGCTTTTGGTGGGCGTCCATTAGCTTACACACCTTTTGAGCACCTACAAATTGATTTCATAACAATGCCAAAGGCTGGACAATATAAATTCTGTCTGGTCATAGTGGATCAACTGACCAGGTGGCCGGAAGCATTCCCTACTGCCCGAGCCACGTCAGCCTTTGTTGCCAAGGTGCTTTTAAAAGAAATTATTCCTCGTTTTGGTCTGCCTGCACGTATTGACTCGGACAGAGGGAGTCACTTTACTGATTCAGTTTTATCTGAAATATATTCATGCCTGGGGATAACTCCAAAATTCCATGTACCATATCACCCCCAGAGCTCAGGCCAAGTTGAACGGATGAACAGAGAACTTAAAACCATGATTGGCAAATTATGTACTGAGACACATCTAAAATGGCCTGAAATTCTCCCTCTAGCTCTATTTTATCTTAGAAGCAGACCTAGGGGAGATCTACACATCTCACCATATGAGATGCTTTTTGGACATCCTCCTATACAGGCTAAACCTTTTTCTCCTGCATATACATCACTATTAGGAGGAGATACTTCTATTGCTTCCTATATACAGGAATTGCAACACAGACTGCGTGAACTCCATGAATCTGGAACTGCAGTACAAGCAGGACCAATAGACTTTTCACTTCACGACCTGAATCCAGGAGACAAAGTGTATATAAAGAACTTCCAGCGCACGGGGGCAACCCAGCCTTCGTGGGATGGGCCGTTTGAAATTTTAATAACCACCCCAACAGCTATAAAGATCGGAGAAAAGGACTCTTGGATTCATTGCTCACATGTAAAGAGGGCATCTTCTATTGAACCTGATTGACTGTTTCCTGTTACCTGCATTGGAGATAACAGTTCATGGACTCATGGATGTTAATTTGGAATCATTGGTTTGTCTTGATTCTTTCCCTGATTTTATTCTAATTTCTTATTGATTTCTTAATATCTTTTAATAGAATAATTGATATTTTTTTTTGTCTTTTTTCTATTTCTTGTACTTGAGTACATATAATCACTTAATTTTTTCATTTTTTGCAATGCTATAATTTTAATATATATATAATTGCTGTAATATTAAGGCTTACTCACAAGGTTTAGACTCCAAGAACTTGCCATATATTGTTAAATGTTATGGGACTATGATTAATGCTTCTATCTAATTCCAGGAGAAGGGAACACATGAGCCATTAATGGTGCTAAGGAAAGCACAAGGTCATGAGGACCGACCGACAAATCCAATGGGATTTCTGAGAACATCTGCACAGTGCCAAGGAGCACGAGGTTAAAGAGATCACACATATACAGGTGGGATTGAGGTACTCCCACGCCAACACTGAGGACTTGAATCAGTGTAAGAATCGAAGCTGCGACGCTTAACATATGTTAAGACGTAGGACTCTCCGAACTACACTGCCAGTCAGGTACCACAGGTTGGCTATTATCTGGCTCACCCATATACTCCTGAGAATGAAGGGAATGACAGACGCTTCCCTTGCATTTAAATCTGGTCCTTTTTTCTCTCTTATAGAATGGCAACTTCCTGTAGTCTTAGCTGCAAATGGGTAAGTGCAGTATTACTGCATTGTATCCTACAGACTAGCAGGATGGAAATTATAATTGATTAGACCCTAATACAAGGGCCTGTTATAAATTTTATTTTGTTTTCTTCAAAAATTTTTTATGTACATAACTTTTGATATTTTGATTTTAATGTTTTTTTTTTTCAAAAGCTTCAATTTCTTCTATTTGATTTTTATATTTTTTCTTTTCTTTTTCTTTTGAATTGACTCATGCAACCCCATGACTCAACTGTATATATTGAGCTGATCTGGGTATTTCTTTCTAAATACCCACGTCAGGGGGGATTGTATTTTATAAAATCCAAGATTAATCGTATTTTATTATATCCAAGATTTAATTTTTGGTTTTGTTTGAGAAAATTCTCAGGGAAAGAAACTTGCTGATTCCTTAAATCCAGAGAAT
>NW_025393211.1:5928-6269 GCF_016433145.1 Gracilinanus agilis
ATACCCACGTCAGGGGGGATTGTATTTTTATAAAATCCAAGATTAATCGTATTTTTATTATATCCAAGATTTAATTTTTGGTTTTGTTTTGAGAAAATTCTCAGGGAAAGAAACTTGCTGATTCCTTAAATCCAGAGAATGAACTGTTTGCAGAGAGATGCCTGAAGAACCTACGTTTAATCAAGAGATCCAGAATGAACTTTGGGTTACAATTGATTGAACTGATGGGGTTTTGTTGCATCAAGTGATCCAGAACGAACTTTGGGTACTAATGAATGGACTGATGGGTTTTTGAACAGTTACCTTAATTGTACATGTTATGCTGATTGGGGACTGCCCCC
>NW_025393212.1:0-3647 GCF_016433145.1 Gracilinanus agilis
AGCTTTCATTTTCATTATTTTAAAAGCCATACCATTGTACACTTGCCTACTGACTATTAATAGTAAAGACTATTACTTTTCCCTAACGTCCAGGGAAAGTAATAGTCTTTTCAATGTAAGATACTGAGGGGACTGGCATCAAAGAGAATCTAAGGTCTTTATATTCCTCTTTGAACTGGGCCCTAATTTTCTTTAAGGGTATCCTTGTTCTTTTGGGCACATGGTCTCCTTATCCGATTTGCATGTCCTCTTTAGACAGTTTCTTATGTCTTGCAACACTCTTATCCAGGAAATATTGATAAATGTCACCCCGATTTTACTGTACAAAATGATGTGCCCATTGTCACCCAGCTAGTAAAGTGTGAGAAGCAGGATTGAAATCTAGATCTCCTCAGATTCCAAACCAAACACTCTTTTACTATTGAGAATTTCCCAGGATGTACTGAGGACATAAAGTTGTCCTTCCCGTACACTGATTGTCCTGTCCCAATGATCTTAGGTGCAGATCAATGAAGCAATAACTATCCTGAAATTTCTTAGCCTACATCTTGAGAAGAGTGTGTTTGCTGATAGACTTGTATGTACCATTATTATAGCATCAAGAATCTGGAGCGTTTAGAGGTTTTCTGATCCAACCATTTTATTTTAGGGATGGGCAACGTTAGGCCTCAGGTATAGTGAGCAGATGGAAATTGAACCTTGTAATATAGAATTTTAACACTGCCATGTTGGCTTAGGGCAAGCACCTGTCAGTTGCCCTGGATGGAATGTTGAAGGGGGCATGAGCCACTGGGCAGATACCAACTGGCAGTTGAGCGGAGAGTATAAAAAGCCCTAGAAACCCAGGGCTGGGTTTTTTCCTGACCTCACTTCGCCCTGACCACTCATTTCCCCCTTTGCCCCCTGGGCCCAGGTGGTGGGAGTGAGAACTTGGGTAGCTTAGGATTTTAAGACCCAATCTTCTAGAGCCACACTACATTATTATTATCATCACCCACAAGATTAGCCAAAAGATCAAGTCCATTTCCTAACCAGAGCCGGCTTCCCTCTGGCAGAGGGCTGCCTGCCCTGGGTCAGCCGAGACCTTCTTCCAAGGACCTCTACCGGCTTTAGCCAGATAATCCTCAACAGCAGGTCGTAGTATTTCCAAGCCCTCTTACTATTGCCTTGTTCCTTCCCCAGTCACCAAGAAAGCCCTTAGCCTTAACCAGGGAATCCTGTGGTTATTTCCCTACCATCAAAGGCTAGGAGGACAGGCAACAGGAAGGGATTGTGAGCAGTTAGGACTGGAACCCACTCCATTGCTGAGGGGCAGGAAGTTCTACATCCACCTCCTGCCAGCCAGCCATTAACCAATAGGAGCCTATTTCCTCAGCAGGAAGGGGCTGCCTGATAGCTTAAAGGAGCCTGGAGGCAAGCAGTGAGGTTTCACTGGGCCCTCAGTTCCCTGGCTTGGATCCTTGTTCTTTCATATACGACTTACAAGCCCAACTGAGGTTTGCTCACTCCATCCTTACAACCAGCACCATCATCTCCTGCTAGCCTTGTTATCAGCGTAAGGCCCCTGTTTCCCACTTGTTCATTACAACCCTAACCCTCCAATTTTAAAGGAATAAGAATTCCTGAGGTCAAAATATTTTTAGAAATTGCTATTACTCTCCCACCCTACTAGAACCGGTTCAGGAGCATTTGATCTCATCCAGGACGGCTGGAAACAGGTATATAAAGTACCTCAGAAGACTAATTCTATGAAATCCCTCCTACAAATCTAAGAAGAGGGTAAAAAATAAGCAGTAGCTGAGATAAATGAAGTACTCCTGTCTTCAGACAGCAAAAGATTTCCTGAGGGTCAACAACTCCAATAAATGACTTCAAACTACTGCTGAAACAAAAAAGAAGAAAATGAAAAATCCTAAATCTGGTCCCTGATGAACTTCTCTTTTAATTCTGTTGAGCGATGAGGAATGTGAATAATAAATCCTTGTAATGCGTGCATTAAGCCTGATTTGATTTCGTTCCTTCTCAAGAAACATGGAATAGGCCAAACTATTAACTGATATTGGAAACCCTTTTCAAAAGTCTCTGTGTCCCTGAAAAGGGAAAACAGAGGAATCAGCTTTATAAAGGAAGAAAAGTTCTGTGTGTTCAAGTTGTCACCACCCACCTGCTTACATTCCTTTCTCCTCTTAGGGGTAAGCAAAACTGATGGCCTGCCCCCTCCCCCTTCCTATGTCTAGAAAATTCAGAGGTACTACCTACAGAATCACAGATTTTCTTCAATGACAGTAGAGTACAATTGGGTCTCTGGAGGCATCATTCAATTCAAATTAAGAAGTAATAAAATACGCAGAACACCTGTGTTGATTTTGGCCACCATAGGTGTCCAGTGCAGTCATATGGTCATGGTGGAAGATGACAGATAACATCTGTCCAAAAATGAAGAACAGAAATATTGACTTTTTTAAAAACAGGCAGGAAAATTTGAAAACAACGAAACTGACTACCTGACAAATCTGATTCACATCCAAAGAAGTTGCTTCTATTTCATTCTGCTTCCTAAGGTGATTACTCAGAAGTCCATCTTGCAAAGCTCTCTCATTCTGACTTTGAGTTCCATGTTGCTCTTCCACAATCTGGAGACAACAATTGCAAAAAAATTCTTAAACACATTTTTCCTTGAGAAGTTAGTCAATCACAAAATATTAAAAAAAACACTTCAATTATATCAGCATATAATCTGGAAAAATATTTTTAAAAAGCATGGACTCACTCACCAAAAAAACCCTTAAATAGTTAGTAAACATGTTTCATTTTACCTGGAATAGGGTCTGAAAAAATGGAATCTCATCAATTATTCATTCTAATCAAAACCCATTTTAATTGACTTTTCTTAGACATCACCAATCATCAGTTTGAAGAGTTGGCAGGTAAAGAAACCACCATGTCTCAAGGTAGCTCATTCTACTTATGGATAATTCTATTTGTTAGTAAATTTTTCTGACAATCCTAAAAAAAGCGAATTTTTGCAACTTGTAGCCATTTCTCTTGGTTCTATCCTTTGGGTGAAGAAGAGCAAGCTTCATGAAGACAAAGTTATCATGTTCCCCTTGAGTCTTCTTTTCTCAAGGATGAACATCTCCAGGGCCTTTGATTGATCTTCATGTGTTATGTGTGTCATTTAAAATTATTCTAAGCCTGGGAGACTACATCTCCCAGGACTCCCTGATACAACTCTCCCCAACACCTCCCACTCTTCCTTTGTGCCTACCTACTGTAAGAAGTGCCTACTGGAAGAGACCCTCTTTCCCTACCTAACCTTTCCCTTTCCGAATCTAAAGAAAACCTAGCTATTCTATACTCTTAAGTGCTACCTGGTCTTTATTGAGCTCCGAAGAGCTTGGGGCAATTTCCCCTCCTAGGGCTGGGGGCTACTGGCTGGGCTACCTTCCTTCCTTTCCTCTGGCTTTCCCTTCCTTTCCCTTCTTTCTCCTGTCCTACCTTCCTCCTCTAGCCTTTATTATCCTTCCCACTTCACATATGGATGGACTCAAGGACCCTTCCTCATCATGCTTGCCATTCCTGTTTACCTGCTACCTTAATCCTGTGGTAGTCCAGGAAAGCTCTCATAAGGATGGAAGACAGAGGTG
>NW_025393213.1:0-3499 GCF_016433145.1 Gracilinanus agilis
AATAGAACATTAATATTAGAACATAAGGAATGGATAGATAGAACCCATAGGACACATAGACTAGATAGAGCTCGTAGAACAGACACCACAGAATAGATAGAACACAGAACAAATAGAATATATAGATTGATAGAACAGTTAGAAGAGATGGAAGGGGTAGAGGATTCAGAATGTTTAGAACACATAGATGTATAGGTCGAACAAATATGACATAAAACAGAATTGATGAAAAGATAGAGAACAGAGAGAACACACAGAAGAGGACAGATGCATGTGGATTGTTAGGGAAAATAGAACACAGAATGGATAGAACACAAAGACAAGATAGACAGAACAGATAGAACACAGAACAGAACTGATGGAAGAGATAGGACGTAAATGATAGGTAAAAAACGGAATACAAGGAATAGATAGAACAGGTAGAATGGGAAGAACAAAGACATAAAATAGAAAGAATCCTTAGTATGTATAGAACACAGAGGTCAGATAGAACATATAGATAGAAAAGATAAATGTATAGAAAAGTTAGAGTAGATGGAAGAGGCAGAGCGCATAGAACAAAAGAAATGCATAGAAAAACAAAAGAATAGATAGAACATATGGAACATAGAATAGATAGAACATTTATGGATAGAACAGAGAGATACAGAAATAAATGAATAGATGGAAGAGGTAGAGCATGGAGAAAAATAGAACACATTACAGATAGAATAGAAGAAGCGGTGTGGTCATGGAACAGATAGAATACACTGAATGGATAGAACATGTAGAATATATATTCGAAAATAGATGGATAGAACAAAGAAGACATAAAAGAGAAGAAATGGAAGAAAGAAAGCTCATAGAACAGATAGAATGCATAGATGAATACATTAGAATACATAGACTAGAACACAGATCAGAATACATAGATAAATAGATAGATGACTAGAAGTTAGAATACCTAGAAGAGATCAGATGGAACAACTAGATACAAAAGAGATGAATAGCTAGAACAAGTTAGAATAGAACAAAGAGGTAGATCACACTAAAAAGGAAGGATAAATAGGACATGGAACAGATAGAAGAAAGAGAACACATAGAATAGATGGAAAAGCTAGAGCTCATAGAACATATAGCTAGTAAAGTAGATGATAGAACACAGATGGAAG
Source organism: Gracilinanus agilis (assembly GCF_016433145.1). Lineage (NCBI taxonomy): Eukaryota > Metazoa > Chordata > Mammalia > Didelphimorphia > Didelphidae > Gracilinanus > Gracilinanus agilis. Next base: position 1,152 of record NW_025393213.1, read on the forward strand.
AAAGCTCATAGAACAGGTGGAATAGAAAACACACAGTAGAAAAAACCCATAAATTAGTTAGAATACAGATACAAAAGTAAGATGAACAGTTATAGAAAATAAATGGAAGATGAAGAGTACATGGAACAGAGAGAGCATATAGAATAGATAGAATGAGTAGAATGATTAGAACAGAGAGATCTGATAGAAATGAAGATACTAAAGAGAGATGGATAGAATAGGAAGAACCCTTAGAAGAGATAGAACCCAGAGATGGAATAGAGTGGGCTCACAGAACAGATAACAATAGATGGAGCGCATGGAATAGATAGAAGAGAGAGAACTCAAAAGAACAGATAGAACAGAGAAACAAAAGATAGAAGAGTTGGAATAGATGGAAAAGGTAGAAGAGAGACACAGTAGAATAAATGGAACAGGTAAAACACATAGAATAGATAGAACGTGTAGAATGGATAGATAAAACATAGATCATTCAATACCTACGAAAGATATAACAGAGGAGATGGAAGAGGAAGAGCACATTGAATAGAGAGAACACAGAACAGATAGAATAGATGGAAAGACAGAGGTCATAGAATAGATAAATTCGACATAATCCAGAACATGTAGACTGGTTAGGAGAGATAGATCACATAGAACGTATAGATACTAAAATAGTTGGAAAGAATAGGAAGAACCCATAGAAGAGAAAGAACACAGAGATAGGTGAGAGTGAGCTCACAGAGCAAATATACTAGAGGGAAGAACTTGCAGACTATAAAGATGGATAGATACTACACATAGAACACATTGAATAGATGGAAGACAGAGCTCAGAGAACAGATAGAATGTATAGATGTATAGATTAGAATCCATACACTAGAACCCTGATCAAAATACATAGATAAAAAGATAGATGAATAGAAGTTAGAATACATAGAAGAGATCAGATAGAACGTGTAGATACAAAAGAGATGAATAGCTAGAAGAAATTAGAAGAGAATGAAGAGATAGAGCACATTAGAAAGGAAGGCTAGATAGAACACAGAACAGATAGAAATAGAATCCACAGAAAAGATAGAGCTCATATAACATATAGATACTAAAGATAGATGCTAAAACACAGATGGAAGAGAGCTCACAGAAAAGACAGAATAGATAACACAGAGAGTAGAAAGAACCCATAAATGAGATAGAACACAGATACGAAAAGTAGATGAACAGTTATAAAGAATGGTGGAAGAAGTAGAGCACATAGAGTAGATAGAACATGAAGAATGGTTAGAACAGTGAAATCAGATAGAAATATAGATCATAAAGACAGATGGATATACTAGGAAGAACCCATAGAAGAGATAGAACACAGCGATAGAAGAGAGTGAACTTACAGAATTAGATAACAATAGATGGAGTACATGGAATAGATAGAAGAGATACTACTGAAAGAACAGAAAGAACACAGAAACAAAAGTTAGAAGAGTTAGAATAGATGGAAGAGGTGGAACAGAGAACAGGTAGAATAAATGGAGCAGGAAAACTCATAGAATAGATCGAAATGACAGAGCTCATAGAACTTATAAATAGTAAAGATAGATGATAGAACACATGGAAAAAAGGTCCCAGAAGAGATGGAATAGATAACACAGAGAGTCGAAAGAACCCATGAATCAAATAGAACACAGATAGAAACGGTAAATGACCAGTTATAGAGAAGAGATGGAAGATGTAGAGCACATGGAACAGAAAGAGCAAATAGAATAGAATAGAATCTGTAGAGTGGTAAGATACATAGATACTATAGATAGATGTAAAGAATAGGAAGAACCTATAGAAGAGATAGAACACAGAGATGGAAGAGAGTGATAGACTCAATGGAACAGACAGAATATAAAGATGGATAGACACTACACGTAGAACACATTGAATAGATGGAAGAGTGAGAGCTCAGAGAACTGATAGAACACATAGATGTATAGATTTGAATACATAGAGTAAAACACAGATCAGAATACGTAGATAAAAAGATAGATGAAGAGAAGTTAGAATAAATAGAAGAGATCAGATAGAACATCCACTTACAAAAGAGATGAATAGCTAAAACAAGTTAGAATTAATGAAGAGGTAGAGCACATTAAAAGGAAGGATAGATAGAACACAGAACAGATAGGACAGATAGAATAGATGGGAAAGTTAGAACTCATAGAACATATAGATAGTAAAGCTAGGTAATGGAACACAGATTCAAAAAGTTCACAGAACAGATGAAATAGATATCACGGAGAGTAGAAAGAACCCATAAATCAGAACACAGATACAAACATGAGATGAACAGTTATAGAGAATAGATGGAAGAGGTAGAGCACATGGAA
>NW_025393214.1:0-12770 GCF_016433145.1 Gracilinanus agilis
ATCAATCTCTGATGTTCAGGAAGGAAGGAATTTTGAGATTCAACAGAGGATTCTCTCCAAGCTAAGTTATCCAGACCATAATTCAAGAATCTTTGTTGGTCCTTTTCTTCCACAGAAAGGTTCACCTCTGTTGGAGTCACTTTCATTTCAGATCTCATCTCTCCTTCTAAAAGAAACAAATGGTAAAACATACATGCATAGTCACATATCCATATATATATAACCATATCTCCTTTCCTCTACTACCAGAACATAAATGGTTATATATCTGAGGTAAGAAGAAAAGTCTCCCAACTTAAATGGACACAATCTATTCTTTGAAAATGCCATTACCTCAAAGCTAAAGAACAATTTAATTAAAAAAGAGCCTCCCATATGATGTTCATAACAAACCTGTGATTCTGGCTAAGATAACATTATTACATTCCTATCTCAGACCATGACCTCAGAATGGTGACAGAGTGACTTGATCCTAATCCTGGCAGTGGAAAATGAATCTTGTGACTGGGCATGTCTCTCCACAGTACTAGATAATTCACTTTCAATATTTTGTTTTTGTTTTCAGTTTCATCATCTACATATTCAATGTTATCTTCATAGGTATGATACCACTGAGACCCTGTATACTAAATATTCCTATTATTTCATCATCTAGCTAATCTGCAAGCATTATGTCATCTCCTTCATGATTGCTTTTTACTTTATTTTTTTTGTTGCAGTATCTGAGATCAAAGGAAGAAAACCCACACTTCTTTGCAGTTACCAAAGGCATAAAATATTTGGATCTGTTCCCTCCTTCTTGACATCAGCTATTACTTTTCTTTAAAGGCCTCTTTTAACTACCATAAAGTTCTCCTACTAAATACAATTTAAACAAAGACATGGCATTGCCCATGTTTAAAAATAGGTCTCATATAGTAACTTGAGTCCATCATTTTTTTTTTTTTAAGGAAATGAACTGTAAGGTTCCCTATTATTCCTTTTGTGCTCTTCCCATTTATTGGCTCATAAGGTCTTTGGAGATTTGAGATAATGCTCCAACAGACTTGAGCTAAAAATTAGTTACTGAAACTTTAAGCAGTAAATAAAGGCACCCAATTTTGTTAAAACAATATTTTTCCTTCTGTACAATAAGAATTACAAACATAAATGGGAGTTTTTTTCCCCTTGCTGCAATTGCAAAAGATCCTAACCAGGAATGGGATGCTTCTGGGGTGCACTCAATGACGACATCAAACTCTGACTGCTTCTGAGTCTAACATTCTTTTAGTTTCTCAATTTGACATCAAATTCCTTCCAAACTTCCAGGAAGGTGGAACATTCATGCTCACAAGGATGCACAGACTCTCCTTGGCTGTCACTATCTGCGAGTAGGTGTCCCATTCCTGGGCTACCCTATAACTTCATCTCATCAAGTTTATAATCACACCTTTGAGATGTTATTTGGGTTTGCATTCTTGTAGCAGAGAGAGCAGAGTCTTTGCAAACCTGGTCACTAGACATGCAGAGTAGAGGCTGTTATGAAGCCATCACTGACAAGTAAAACCTCTTTACAAAAACAGCCCTTCACTGGCCCCTCATTTCAATGCTTTGCTTGTTTTCTGATTTGAACTTATTCTCACTCAGTTCATGTTCTTCTGGCTGGGAGTTCCCTAAAGGCATTGGCTGGCCACTCAGGCTGGTCATTCAGTAGTTTCAGTGAGAAGCAGCCAATGTGCCAGTGGGAGAAAAAAATGAACTTAGATCCTTACAAAGGGCATTTCTACATAAACTTTGTTTTAAACGAAACAAAATAATGCGATATATACCACTGATCTCCAAGCACATTCATCATTTAATATACTTCTTGTCCGGAGTCGATGAAAAAACAAATCTTTCCCATGGTAGGTAGCAATTCATTTTCTTCACTGGTGAGAGAGCTAAAACTAAGGAAAGATTTTTCATCCCTCAGCAAGAGAGCTCGTCCAATTCTCTTCCTATTACCCATCTTACAGAGATGCAGCATTTTCATGATATTCTTAAAAATCGCCATACAGGTGGGGTGGTGTGTTCTAATTCTACCTCAGAAACTTGCTAGGGCTTTTCATTCTGGGCCATTTGCAGGAGCTCTGTCTGTCTCAGCCTCCCCAACTATAACATGGACATAAGAGTATCAAGTCACTCCTGGGGCTCCTGAGGGTCACATGACATAATGTTTATAAAGTGTGACACATAGTAGGTGCCATATGCAAAAAGTGGCTTTTGTATCTTTAGAATTTTGATTATTTCCTGATTTGATTGCTTTTCTTTGATTGCCGCCTTCCCTCTTTAGACCTCTCTAGAGCTCCTTCCCTTCAGAGCCTTCCCTCTCATGACTGGCTGCCCTGGAGCTGGGATCTAGAGGGCTTCTACAGAAATGTCAGCATGCTGTCTGCTCTGGCAGAGGGTGAGCTCCATGAGGGCAGGGGATGTCCACTGCAGCCCTTTATGTCCCCCATAACTTAATACAGGACCCAGCACAGAGCAGCCCTTTAAGTCCCCCATAACTTAATACAGGACCCAGCAAAGAGCTCAGAGGGGATAAGCTAAGCCCTTTCTGGCACCTGCAGGAGACTTCCAGATCCTTCAATCCCAAACACTGACTTCTTAGAGGGTCACAGAGTGATCCTTTGAAGGGAGCTGATAGGAAATGGAGTCTAACAGTCTCATCGTACACATGGGGAGACTGAAGCTCAAGGGTTCAGTGACTTGCCCAGGAAGCCTCTGCTAAAAACTCTGAAAAAGGATTCCAAGTCAGGTCCTCCTGTCCCCAAATCTAGCCCTGGCTTCACCAGAGCACACAGAAGCCTCTGGTCACCCCGGCTCTCCCACCTCTTTTCCCCTTCCTCACCTGGGCAGCAGATCCTCAGGCCTTCTTGCTCCAGCATCCATGGGGATTCCCTCTGCTCCAAATAGGACATCATGTCTTCCGGGGGAGCTGGAAGCCCTGGGCATGAGGAATCAGTGAGGGAGGAGGATGGAGAGAAGCTTGTCACTGAGTTCTTTTTAGAGAAAAACAGGGAAGCTCAGTGACTTTACTCAGAAACATTCTCCATGGGGTTCCCACAGGAGTCTGCCCTCCCCCCTCAGTATCTGTAATGTAGGAGCCCAGGGTAGAAATGTGCCTAACACCCTGCTGGGGGGTCTGAATGAGCAACAGGTCCCCTCCCCAATCCTGTTCTGGTCTACTCTAGCAGAAACTCCCAGACTGGGTCCGAGGGTCAGTGTTCTGGGTCAGTCTGAAGCCCCAAACAGAGGGACCTCGAGGGATTGTCCTTGGTTCTGCCTCCCTGCCTGCTCCTCCCTCCCTGACACCTCTCTGAGCCTCATGGAATGTTCTCTCAGGGAGTCTCTGCCTCCTCTCTTGGGGAACTCAACAATCCTCATTGGACCCTATGCTGCCTCTCAGCCAATCCATTTGTCCTACTAATGACAGAGGAGTGGGAGCAGGGCCTGAGGGAGGCTTAGTTGGCCTCCTGAAGGAGAGTCTCCCCAGGATTTAGGGTGGGGAGAGGAGACAGTCACAGAACCAATCTGGAAACCGGAATATTTGGGTCTGGGCATTTTCTTCAGAGAAGGCTGGACTCAGGCCATAGTTTTCCTTTATCTGGAAATGAGAGGCAGCTAGAAGGGGAGCAGGCAGGGACCCAACCTGAGAAGCAGGAAGACTTCAGTTTACATCTGGCCACAGACCTCTCCCATGTGGGTGCCTCAGAACAACCACTTACTCAGATCCCTATTTCCTCATCTGTAAAATGGGGATAATTTTGTCACCAAATTTGGAAGATGAAGGTGAGGAGAAGTGCCATAATAATGCAGAGAAAACACTGAGCAGAGCACCTGGCCAAGAGCAGGTTGTTATAAAGGCTTCTTCCCTTCCTCCCTGTCTAACAGGCTCTGCTGGAGGCTTAGGACAACAGAGGAAGAGAGTGGGAGGAAAACCCACCCAAGCAGTTTTCCAAGATGGGTTTGGGAGACCCAATTCTGGGCCAGGGAAAAGTGGGACGGAATCACCTCTGAGATTATTTCCACATCTGACATTCTCCAATAGAGATATGATCTCAGATTTCAGGAGCTCCAAAGGGAGCCCCCAAGGTCCCATTACACAATGCAAAGTCCCTTTACAGGAGAACCAGGCAGCAGGCGGGCCCTGGCTCTGGGACTCAGCATAGGAGGCCTCATCCCTTCCTCATGACTGAAAACTGCTCCCAACCCTGCCTGCTGCTGAGGATGATATTCCCTTGGATGGCCCTCTCGGGCAGCAGGGAGAGGCTCCTTACCCACAGAGAGCAGGTTCCGGGCATTCTCCAGCATCACCTCCTTGTACAGCTCCTTCTGGGGAGGGGACAGGAGGCGCCACTCCTCCTGCGTGAAGTCCACAGCCACATCCTTGAATGTCACCACCTCCTAGAGCAGCCCAAGGCAGAGCAGAGGGCTGAATGGGGTAGGTGAAAGGGCTTCAGGGACAAGGAAGAGGAGGGGGGAAAGGGAGGAAGAGGGGCATGAAAAGGGAAACCAGGAACAGGGTATGGATGTGGCCAGGACCCCAATTTGGGCTGAATCTGACAATAACCTGGGCCAAAGTCAAACACCAGCTCTGAGGGGGAGGATGAGGCGCTGTAGGAGCAGCTCAAGTACCTCCTGCAGGAGTCCTTCTGCCCCTTCCTGGAGGCCCTCTTGGGCTGGTGGAGGGCCATGGGGGTCCCTCCCTGCACTCCAGGACAGGCCCAGCCAGCCTCCAGAGAGAGATCCTCCAACCAGGCTAGACTCAGGCTTCAAAGATAAAAGGGGGAGCAGCTGATAGGGCAGGAAGTGCCTTGTCCCCTGTGCTGGGGACCAAGACTAGACCCACAGTGAGCACTTCAAGGCTCCTTGAGCTTGGCGAGCCAGCTTCTGTGCCCCATCACTGCTGACTGAGGATCCCAGGCAGAAGAGGACAAAGGGCCAAGGGAGGAAGTGTCTGAGACCAAACTTGAACTCAGATCCTGCCCACTGCAGGCCTGGCACTCTCCACAGTGATTCCCAGCAGTCTGGGTGGGAATCCCTTTGGCAGAGGACAGTCCTCTCAGTGGGGAAGGCCCTCCTCACCTCAGCCCTGCCAGCTTCCTCAGTTCTCTTCCCCCTTCCTCCCTGACACATCCTCTACCCCTGGCCATACCAGCCTCCTGGGGGCTCCATGAAGAGCATCTCCAGCTCCTGGCCAGGAGCACCTTCTCTTCCTGTCTGCCATGGGCAAGAAACATGCTCTCCCTCCCCAGCTCAGACCGCTGCTCTTCCTTGCTCCCCTAAAGCCCAAACTACAATCATGCCTCCTCCAGGAAGGCCTCCTGAACACCTCTTCACTCTCTGGTCAGTACTGCCTATTTAGTCAGAATAGAGAGAGGTAACTGAAGCAGAGGCTGCCCAAGAGGCAACAAGGGGCTTGCATGGGGTGGAGGAATTGCAATCTGGGTCCCCCCAAGATGGGCCACAAGGAAGGGGGAGGGTAAATACATCAGAGAAGAGGCATTAGGAGGGGAGACAACAGGGAGGAGGGGGTTGGGACCAAAGAGGCCACTTGCAGGGAGTTTCCATTGAGAGCAGAAGGGCTGCTCCCACGTGGGGAGGCTCTCCCACAGAGGCGTGCCTGGGAGCCTGCTAACTGGCAGGGGACCCAGAAGGGGAGGGGGCGTCCTGGAAGAAGTGGGGGCAGGGGAGCAGGAGCTTGGGGCTGGGAGGCAGGACTCCTGGGTCCTTACAGGGTGCGGTAAAAGAGCATCCTGTACTGGCTCCCCTGGGCACCCCTTCCAGGCAGGATGTTCTGGCAGGAAAGAAGATCCCAAAGGGGAATCCGGGAGCCACAGCAGATCCCTCTGGGACACTGGAGCAGCCCCAAGGATACCTAGTATTCCCGGGGAGATTCACAGCCTGGCGCCCCGCCCAGAGGCTCAGGCCCGAGTTGGGCTGCCCCAAAGAGACTGGGAAAAAGGAGAATTCGAACTCAGCCCCAAACCTGGGAGGCTCCTGGCTCTAAGGCGTGGGGAAGGGAGTCCTGCTCTCTGCCTCCCCCTTGGCCCCGCAGGAGCCCCGCTCCTCTCCGCGTGGCTCCTCCCCACCCCGGCCCTCTTTCTGGCCCCCTTTCCCGCTGGCCCCCCTCCACCAGTTCAGGAAGTAATTACCATTCAGTGCCAGAAGTGCAGGGGAGGCTGCTAGGCGGCTTAAAGAGGAAAGGCGGGAAAACCTTTGAAAGTGGAGGAGGAGGAGGAGGAAGGATGGTTTCCCAGAGGCCTTTGCGCTCCTTGTGGTCACATAGCTGGATCGCCACGCCACGCCCCGCCCCGTGGACTGACCCTCCCCCTCTTCCCTCCTCCCCCAGCTCTCTTCAGAGCTTCCATTCTGAGCCCCGCCTCTCGTCCCCGCCCCCTCGCCCATCCTCCCCACCCCCTGCAGGCCGGCGTCGCCCCGCCCCTTCGCCTCTGGGGCAGAGGGCTGGTCCTGCCTGGGCTCCCAAGTCAGTTTAGGGCTCTCCAGTCTCCTGGGTTTGGCGAGGACAGAAAAGGGTCCGGAACCCTCAGGCGTCCCGAGTTCCGGGCTCTTTTGGGCCCTAAGACCGTGGGGGGAGGGAGGGAAGCGGCGCAAAGACATTCTCTCCTCCCCCCAGGCTTGCAGAAAAGGAGGCGGAGAGAAATCGTGTGGGCGAGGCCGGGCCGCGGCCGGGCTCCGGAGCGTCTCCAGACCCAGGATGGGGACTGTGACTTAGTGGGGGTCAGCCGGAGGGTTCGAGAAAAGAGCCAGAAGCCGAAGAAAGATGCAGCCCCACGGGGGGCTGCCGGGGATAGTCTCGCCACGCCCCTCTGGCTGGGGCCTCTCTAGCCACGCCCCTCTGCCTCCTGCCCCTCTAGCCACGCCCCTCTGGCTGGGGCCTCTCTAGCCACGCCCCTCTGCCTCTTCCTCTCTAGCCACGCCCCTCTCCTTAGGGTCTCTCTAGCCCCGCCCCTCTGGCTGTGGCCTCTCTAGCTCCGCCCTTCTCGCCTGGCCCGCCTCCTGCAGTCCTGGGATATTTGCCCCGCCCAGGCTAGCAACAACTGAGGCCCGCAATAGCACCTTCTCAGCCTGGCTCTTGCTCCGAGCAGGAAGGAAATCCCGAGGTTTTAGACACCTGGGTGGGGGATGAGCGGGGTTGGCCAGCCTCCCGGGGCCTCTGCTGGCCACGCAGCCCGGGCGGGTGGGGCGAGTATGCACACGAGCTCCCCCTAACGGGCCTCAGCGGGAAAACCTTGGGCAGTGGAGGAGGGGGAGGACTGGCGCCATCTTCCCCTCCTGCTTCCCAGAGGCCTCCGCGTGGCCCGGCCTCGCCCCGCCCCGCCCCCTGCGGCCGACCCTCCCCCGCTTCCTTCCTCCCACATCTCCAGTGGGAGCCCCTGTAGGGACTGTCCTGCGGGGAGCGGGAAGCAGCCCCGAGGCAGGGCTGGAGACCCGGGGAATGCCGGGAGGCCTGCTGGGGGGGTGGCCGAGGGGATCCCGAGCTGAGGTCCGGAGCCTCCCGGCAGCGCGGAGCCAGGCTGATGGTTTCCGGATTTTCCTTCCCTCCTTCGACCTGCAGCCCCTGAGCAGGCCGGCAGACGGCGGCCTTCCCTGGACGCGACCCGAGGCTCGGCTTGGCCGAAGTCGCCTGCCCGGGCCCTTTCCTGCTCTCTGGGGCTCCGGCTTTGTCCTCTTCCCGGTCAGCAGCCGCTTCAGGGAGGTGACTCGGGATCGGGCGGCCGCAGCTTCCCCCACAGCTACCAGGCGGCCGAGGCGGCTCCTGAGAAGGAGTTCCGGCCCGAAAGAAGAGAAACAGGCCCGAGGCCGGAGCAGGCCTTTGGGCTCCGGGGAGAGACCCGGATCCAGGACCGGGGAGAGCCTGGGCCCGCGGCGCCTCCAGGGTTAAACATTAGCTGGCTTCTTGGGGCCGGGCGGCCCAGGGGCTCCCCGTCTGGGACCCACACTGGGACGGCGCTTCCAGGCTGCTGTTTCCAGAGAAAGGCGGGCAAAGGGCACGTTGGCTTGGGAAGGACCCCGAACTCGGCCCTGAGGGAGCAGGCCGGGCCGACCCCTGGCAGTGACCCCTCCGAGGAGCCATCGAAGCTGGGGAGCCGAAATGCCTTTTCTGGGGAATTTGGGGAGCCAGGAGCAGAGGGAGGGCTCCAGGATCATGATTTCCCCACCTTCTTCCCTCCCCCCTCCCAGAGCTGACAAGCAGTTCCACTGGGTTATCTATGTATCCTCCTTCCCAACCCATTTCCATGTTATTCCTGTTTGCAGGAGGGCCATCCTTTAGTGGCCAAACTCTCATCCTATCCTTGTCTAACAACATGATTGATCCTCTGTCTTTCTTCTGCATGTTTGCTCCCCCGGTTCTTTCTCTGGATGTGGAGAGCTTCTTTCTCCCAAGTTCCTCGCGACTGTCCCCGCTCATTGCATTGCTGCTGGTGGCAAAGTCAGTTACATTCGATGGCGCTACAATGTATCTGTCTCTGTGTACAATGTTCTCCTGGTTCTGCTCCTTGAGCTCTGCATCACGTCCTGGAAGACACTAATCCACTATTTTTTTTAAATCCTTTCCCTCCATCTTAGAGTCAATATTGTATGTTGGTTCCAAAGCAGAAGAGTGGTAAGGGCTGGGCCACAGAGGTGAAGTGCTTTGCCCAGTGTCACATAGCTAGGAAGTTTCTGAGGCCAGATTTGACCTCTCATCTTTAGACCTGGCTCTTAATCCACTGAGCCTCCCAGCTGAACCCCCCCCCCCACTAATGCACTATTGACAGAGCTACTAAGTGGTCCAAATATTCTTCAAAGAAAACTAGAATGCTATCATGTGTGTATAGATATAATCTATTAAAATCATTAATTAGTTTATGTGTGTAGACAAATTTTTCCAAAGCAAGAAAAGAGGGTGGCATACTCAAAATTCTTACTAGCTACTCTTTTTAAAAACACATCTATGTCTAGCGTAGCATCCATCTTTCTGAGAGGGGTTCAAGCTGCATTACAGAATTCCATAGTGCCCCCCAGAACTCTAAGGAAGGGGGCAGTTAAAGGCAGTTGGAGTCCTGGTATAAAAGCCAGGTCTCCCCTCTTGCAGGGGCCCTGACTCTTGGCTCTTGGTTCTTGGCTCTGGGAACACTCTGTGTTGCTCTGGGGCTGGGATATTCAGTCACTGACAGCCAGGGCTGCTTTACCTTGATAGCTAATCACAAAGATAGACCTTCAAGCAAAATCACAGTCTACCTTCAGTTTAGCAGTTTAGGTTTTAGAAGGAAGATTATTTAGGGGCTTAGATAGGAGTTTAGCCATTCCAGATACATTCTCCGCCCCCCTCCCCCCCAATGTGTTGCAGCCTGCATTTAACAGTTTTAGCCAGATTACTTTCCTTCCTCTTTCCTTAAACAGATTCCTTTCTCCTGTTCCCTGAAATTATTAAATTCATTTAGTTTGTGTAAGATAGAATTTGTTTTCAATTAACTGGGAATTATACTTACTACCTTCCTTTCACCAAGCCAAGTATTTCATCTAAGCAGGGGCTATAACTGCCTCTGCCCTGGGGCCTGTGGTCAGTTCTGTAGGAGATTTTAACCTCATATTTTCCATCCTGTGAGAGAGCAATTCAGACAAAGAAAGTTATCATCACAAGGAGTTGTCTCTATTGTTATTTTCAGACCCTGGGAATGTTGGTCTCACCTTGATTGACAGAGAGACAGTTGGAGACATGGGAATGTTCCCAGATGCCATGGGCCAGGGGCAAAAGTCCGTTGGCCTGAGAATACAAATACCCCAACAGCCATCTGGGAGGGGCCTTTGACCATTGATCTATGGGTCTCTGACCATTGGTCATTGGTTCTCTCTGAATCTCCCTAGATCTTTAGGCACCTGAATCATCATAGCTACTTAGGTCTCTGGGCCTGGATGGTGATTGGGAGGAAGGAGGTCTAAGAAGAAGAGGGTGGTTTTTTTTAAGGGTGGTTACTTCCTGAAGGCTGTGAGGGCTAACACATCACAAACTGATAATAGGAGGCTGAGAGAGAAATCACCAATACAGCTGCATCCAGCAGAGCAGACTCTCTGGTTTGGCAGTAGCCAAGCTTAATCAGAGGGGTTTGTGAAGAAGAATAGCTCCAGCTTTATAAATTAATAAGCCTCCAGTCCTGAAGGATTATAGCCTATAGATATTAGTTTGACAGAGTCTCCAATCCCCAATCCATATCCTGATAATCCTTTCCCTAATTAAGATCAAAGATAAAATACTTAATAAGTACCTTCCTGAGTGGTCATTATATGACAACCCTTGGGGAGGGAGGAAATGCAGTCAGATGAACAACGTGATCCAAGGCTAATCAGAGTCCAATACTAATAATTGATCCAACTCCAGGTGGGACCTGAAAGGTTACCCAGCCACCTGACCATTTAGGGTCCTACCTAGGCACTGTTATTTAGAAAAGGGAATTATACCAAATCAAGCAAAGGTGACTGGGTTGGTGTTCCCCATTCACCAGCAACCTAGGGGAATACAGAGACACAGCTTCCCTCACCAATATCCATATATCCCCTAGGAGTATAGCAGTACCCCTTTTATTTCTTTATAACACTATCCACTTACCATCTTGGCCCAGAATTCACCAAGCTTGAATAATCTCCATAACTAGATCTGAATGTGTTCTATTAACTGATTTCCAACTGCTTGGAGGGGGGAGTTGAAGGAGTACTCCACAGGCTCTTGCCCCTCCCATCCAGTCAAGTTTACCTGCTTCTCCTCTGATCTGGGACAGAGGAGTATCCTTTGCCATCTGACCTCTAATCTTAGAGTTTCCCTAATCCTACACTAGAAAGGAAACAAAATTAATTGGAGAATGGTTGAAAAAATGATGTATATTAATTGGGTAGAAAATACTTTATGAAACGATATAATGGACAGAACCAAGGACATTTGGACAGACTTCTATGAAGTGATGGAGAAAGTCCTCAAATCTCTCTCTCCTGAGCTGAAATACACTTTATACACCACATGCTTTTTTAGACATGTACACAATGGCACAAAGAGAGAAGATTATTCACTCATGTGGATTGATTGATTGATTATTTATTCTTTCTCACGTGTGCTTGGTGCACTTCCTTCTTTCAAGTCCAAATCACATCTTCAGGAATGGCCTTTAAAGCTCTGAGATGAGAGAGCAGGGACAGTATATAAGTGTGACTCAGTTTATTGTCTCTCACACACAGAACCAATTGGAACCATAAGAAGATGAACCATTGGAAGGAGGCTGGGGAGGCCCAGTGTCTGGGACAGGCGAATAGCCTCAGACAGCCTCAATGCCTCATTCCAAGTGCTCAACAGGTGCCCTTGCTTGGTTCTAACACACAAAGTCTCTGCTAGGGAACAGAAGTTTCTAAGCGTCTCTAACTCTTGGCTAAGCCCTCATGAGTCTGTCCTAATTGCTGACTGGGATTGGCTCAAGGGGCCAAAGTTCCCCAAAGGCCTGGAGACATCTCTGATCCTAATCAGATGATGTTGCTTCTCTTGTGGGTGACAAGATAATCACAGCTCTGGAGGGAGATGAGCTCAGACATCCAGATCCTATAACTACAGCCCAGACTGGCCCCTGCATTCTCTGTTGGAGGAAACACAGATATCTTCAGTGGCACAGTGGCCTGCCTGGTGAGTGTTAGTTGATNTGCCAGCTTTGGAGCCAGAACTGAGAAAGAAAGAAGGATTAGCTGGTTAAATGGATTTGGAACTCAGTGACTGACTAGAGCCCAAGAGTCCCCACTGCAGAATGGATTCCCAATGGGATGCAGGTCTCTGATATGGCCCTTGAGAGAAGTCTGCACGAGCCTAGACAGCTCATTACCTATAAAAGCTAGAAATCCTTCTTGTCAAATGGGGAGATGCTGCCTGGCTCAGAGGCCGACACCACAGAAAACCATGTGAATGAGCTGGGAGGAGGGTCAGGCCAAAAGGGAAGGCACTGAGCAGAAAGAAGGGGAATCGTCTACCCACAGATTCCAGCTATCAACGCCACACATGGAGGCCGAGGTAGCCATGGCCAGAGCACAGGGCTGTACTTGCATGGAGGGCTCCAGGGCCATCCCAACAGGACAGAGCACTGGGAGCAGGCGTGTGCTGCCCTCCTCTGCTCAATCTCCAGGCTCTGATCTAAGCACAGGAGGGAGACGAGGTTTCCGGCCACTCTGTGCCCAGCTTCAGCAGCCATACTTTAGGGAAGCCACTTGGAAACTGGAGCATGTCTGTTAAACGGGCAGAGACTGAGCTGGTGAAAGGCCTGGAGAATGACCCTCATCAGGCTGAGTGGAACAGCCCGGGGAAGCACATGTTGAAGAAGAGAAGCCGCGGGGAGCATCTTCTGGTAGTGGAAGGGCTGTCCTGTGGCTGAATAAGAACCGGGACATTTCAATAGCCCTTCAGCCAAAGCCATTTACCTGCAGGATTCCATCCATCTTCAGAGACACAAGAGGCAGGACTAAGTGTAATGTTGTCCCCTTCTTATAGACAAAGCCAAGCCAGGGGTGATATGGCTACCGGCTTCCCCTGGACACCCCCAAGCCCTGGAGGTATCCCAGGAAGGAATCCCTTTTCCTTACATCCCTGCAGTGCCAAAGGAAGGCGACTTGGAGCAACAGAAACCTATAAGAAAGGGTTTCTAAGAGAGACACTCCCTGAGCCTTTGGTTCAGCACAGATAGGCACCTTCAGTTTGCTTCTTATCTCAGAGATCTAAT
>NW_025393215.1:0-2993 GCF_016433145.1 Gracilinanus agilis
GCCTTGACACCAGCACACAGTGATGCCTTGAATACCATAGCACTAGGATCTTTTAATCCTGCCCTGTTGCAGTATAAACCTAGCCCCAGGGAAGAATAGCTCACAATGTAGAATCCAGCAGCAGAGGAGACAGATTCAGAAAATGGCTTTCAGAACTGCCAGTACACAGGCAAAAAAGTCTGTTAAAATGAACAAACAGTAAACAAAACACTTAACACTCAAAAATTTGTACAGAAACAGTCAGCAGAACAAAGAACCTAAAGGAGATGGTAAGATCCAAGCAACCACATGCAAAACTACAAAAAAAGGGGAATTTATCTCAAGCTCTGAAAAAACTTGTAATGAATTTAAAAATCAAATAAGATAAGTCAAACAAAAATGGGGGAAAGAAATGAAAGTAATGCAAAAATAAAATTACAAATTAAAAAGCAAAATTAGCCAACTGGAAAAAGAGGCACTACAATCCAATGAAGTAAGGATTTTTTTTTAAAACAAAATTGAGCTACAGTGAAAGAAAGAAATAGGCCAAGCCATTTGGGAAGCAAGCCTTAAAGAGATTGCTGTGGGGACAGTTAGGTATCTCAGTAGAGAGAGAGCCAAAACAGAGATGGGAGACCCTAGGTTCAAATATGGCCTCAGACATTTCCTAGCTCTGTGATCCTGAGCAAGTCACTCAACAACAGTTACTTAGCCCTTACACTACTTCTTCCTTGAAACCAATACTTAGTATTAATTCTGAAAGAAGATGAGAATTTGAGGAAATTCTGCATGGATGAAGAATGTAAAAAGAAGGATAAACATTCAGTGTCTTTCTTAGTAACCCTTTTCCAATATCCTTTTCATTAATTTTTATATATCATACTAAACAGGTTACTATCATATCCTCTATACTTATTCTAATTACTATGAAAATGATAACAATTTTTAAGAATCACAGATGTCATCTTTCAATTTGGAATATAAACCATTTGATCTTATTGAAACCATTAAATTTTGATGTCTTTCTTATTTACCTTTTTATGCTTCTCTTGAATTTTGTGTTTGGGCATCAGATTTTCTGTTTAAGTCTGGTCTTTTCTTCAGAAATGCTTGGAAATCTATTTTATTAAATGGCCATTAAATTGCCATACTTTCCCCTGAAAGAATACAGTCAGTTTTGCTGAGTAGTTCATTCTTGGTTGTAAACCCAGTTCCCTTGTCTTCCAGAATATCATATTCCAAGCCTTCTGGTCCTTCAATGTGGAGCCTGCCAGATCCTGTATAATCCTAACTGGGACTCCATGATATCTGAATTGTTTTTTCTAGCTACTTGTCACATTTTCTCCTTGGCCTGGGAGCGCTTTAACTTGGAGTTGTCATTTCCAAGAGGTGATCTGTGGATTCTTTCAACCTCTATTTTTACCCTCTTGATCAAGTATATCAAGGCAGTTTTCTTGTATAATTTCCTATAGTATGATATCTAGACTTTTTTATCATGACTTTTGGGTAGTCCAATAATTCTTAAATTGTCCCTCCTAGGTTCATTATTAAGGCCAATTGTTTTATCACTGAGATATTTCATATTTTCTTCTATTTTTTTCATTCTTTTGATTCCATTTTATTGTTTCTTGATTTTTGGTGAAGTCATTAACTTCTATTAGCCCAATTCTAAATATTAAAGACTAAATTTCTTGCATAACCTTTTGATCCTCCTTTTCCATTAGGTCCATTCTTCTTTTCAAGTTATCCTTTTCTTCATTTGACATTTTTGCCTCTTTTCCCTGTTTGTCAATTTTGACTTTTAATAAACTGTTTATTTCCTTTGATTCATGTGCCTCCTTTTCCAGATGACCTGTTTTGCTTTTCAAACTGTTGTTTTCTTTTTCCCATTTTTCTTCAATCTGTCTCATTTGATTTTTAAATAACTTTTTACCTCTTCCAGAACCTAAGACCAATTCTTCTTTTTCTTGAGCTTTTGCTTGAAGTTCCTTGGATCCAGTCATTCTCTGTTGGTTCTGTCCTTTGGTCTTTATCCCCTTAGAAGCTTTCAATCATTACCTTCTTTTTTCTGTTGTTTCCTCATTTTTCTCTTTTTCCCCCCTGTGGACTGTAAGCTAGGCACTCTTCTAGTTTACTGGATTAGACCCATGGAGCTGCTCTGCCATGAGTCTGAATCTTCAATCTTCTCTCTCCTATGAGGGTATATTGGATTAGGCCAGTTTAGCTAGCCTACCCTGGCCAAATCTTCACCATAGCCAGCCATGGAGGCCAAAGGTGCTCAGTCAGGTGACCACCCCCTCTGTTTCTCCCTGCCTGCTGCTGTCAGACCCTGGAACCTCAAGTAGTGCATGTGAGGCACTCCTTTATGGTTGCAACTCCTACCCCAGGATCGCAAAGTCAGCCCACATCTAATCAGAGGTCTCAGAATGGTAGGTTGTGCGGTTGGTGGAGGTGGGATTGGCTAGTCCAGTCTTGTTTCTGGTTCTGACTTATACCATGGAAATCAACCATCTCTAAATATCTTTCAAATTTTATTCAGCAGGAAAGCCCTGTGGCTCCATTTTGTTGTTGGGTTTAGACTTCTGTATTTCTGAAGCACATTTTAAACCTTTTAGGGAAGGATAGTCAGAGAGGTTTAGGCTTTTGCAATTTCTGAGCCACCATCCTGACTCCACCCTGCCTCCCATATCCTTTTCAACAGCACATAACACCTTAGGGCTCATATTCTCCTGCAGTCATCTGGTTTCTGAAAACATTTCCTTTTCATATAATCAGATGGTTCCTGAAAACTTCACCCCTTGGATCTTCTGGAATGGGCCTGTTCTCAGAGAAGCTCTGAAGGCAAAGGCATCTTTGGTTTAAGTTACTTGTAAAGATTCTTAGATTTTCTGATAAGATTTCTCAAAACAGATCTCACTGCAATTTACTACCAGCATTTAGATTTTGTATTTCCAATACCTAAGTCATATGGTGAAAGTCATATGGTTAAAACCATATGGTTCTAGTCATAATAC
>NW_025393216.1:0-5344 GCF_016433145.1 Gracilinanus agilis
TTTTTTCTATGCATTAATTTCTTTTCCTTTGTTCTTTTAAAAACTATTCTTTTTATATGGAATGACTCCCCAGGAAGAGACATGGGGAAACTCAGGCAGTATAGAAACTTAACATCAATAAAAATCATTTTTGAAAAATGGGATTGGCAGGTTCCCAACCAACCAAAGTCCTAAGAATGCTTTTGTCAGATGTCTTGCAAATCTAATCAAAAGGATGCTATGCTGAAAGGAGAGCTGGTGGTGGATGGAGGGGGTGGGGTGGAGGAGACTGCCCCAGAGAGGAGCCATGGTGAAGGAGAGATAACAACTCAAGAGTCCACACATTCCCCAACAATACCCAAGAGGGAGCCAGCAGGAAAAATACCCATGGCTTCAAGTGTCTATACACACATGCCCAACATTTAGACCACAAGAGAACTAAATGGACTCCACAGAGATGGGAGGAAGCCAGTGACTGGCCTGTGGCTCCAGGTAGATATACTTTATTCAAAAGAAACAGGGCATAGGAGTGTGTGGGGTGGGGATGGAGCAAGGGCTCTAGTTCTGTACATTAGGAAAGTATTCGTGTGACAACATCCAGGAGCCATAGATGGAACGTTGTAGTGTATTTGGAAGAGAGTCAAAAGAAGGGGTGGATGGGAGCATTGGATTTTACTAGAGAACACCATGATAGAAAAAGGAAATAAATGAGAATTTGGAGAGCCAAATCATAAACCTGAAACAGAGGTCCTAGATAGAGCTCTGGGTTCCCTGGTCTGAGTTCTAATTCAGCCTCCAACAATCCCTAGTTCCCTAACCTTGGACAAATCACTTAACCTCTGTCTGCTTCAGATTCCTCATTTGTAAACTGGGGATAATATCAGCATTTACCACCCAGGATTGTTGTGAGGATTAAATGAGATAGTAATTGTAAGTCGTTTTATCAGCCTTAAAAGTGCTATTACGAGGCTCCCTCTTGGTGATGGGGATTTCCACTCTCCAGCTCCTTCTCCAGCTCTGCCAAAAGCAGAGTAGCTCAGCTCTTCTTGATTAACCTCCGGGATTATTTCATCCAAAGACGAAGGAGCTAACAAGAAGAATATCACTATGGTTTCTCTGGCTTTCCTCCATGCCAGGAATAGTCTCCCTCCCCATCCCCACGTCCTGGCCTGTTTCCTGGCTTCCTTCAAGTCCCAGATAAAAGCCCATCGCGTACAAGAAAACTCCCCCAGACCCTTCAGCACCTTCCATCTGAGATTGCCCCCAGTGTGCTTTGTCTTTTCTTATTTGTACATAGTTGTCAGTGTGTGATCTCTCCCTTTAGACTGGGAGCTCCTTCAGGACAGAGACTTGCTTTTGCCTTTTCTTTGCATTCTCACTGCCCTGGCACAAGGCAGGTGCTTAACAAATGCTTGTTGACTGACTATTAAAAGCATCCAGCGGGCAGCTGGATGACTCAGTGGATGGGGAGCAAGACCCAGAGACAGGCGGTCCTGGGTTCAAATCTGGCCTAGGACACTTCTTAGCTGTATGATTCTGGGCAAGTCACTTAAGCCCATTGCCTAGCCCTTACCATTCTTCTGCCTTGGAACCAATACACAGTATTGATTCTAAGATGGAAGGTAAGGGTTTAAAAAAAATCGAGGCACAATAATTAGTTCATTTTAAGCCTAGGAGATAGCACCAAGGACCCTAAGGTCAACTAGATTCCTTTTTCCTTTGATTTAGGGAGGCTTTTTTAAATTCCACCTAACATTTTATTTTTAATTTTTTTCTTTTATGCATTTATTTATTTTTACTAATTGCACGTAATAAAAAATTTCCACATAAGTTTTCCTAAATTTTATGATCCACATTGTCTCCCTTAGGAAGGATTTTTTAAATGAAACATTCTTAATTCAATCACAATTGCTCCAGGCCACCAGATAGAAAAATTCCTAATATCTCTTAAGTAACCTTGATATTTATATCCTCTCTCATTAATCCCTGGCATCTCTGTGGTTGAGACAAAATTGAGTTTGCTAGAAATGATTGGGTAGATAAACAGCAGATTATATTAAAAGATCTGCTGATAGACATCAATAGGGAAAGTTGAGGAAAGGGCTTACCTCTTCTTGGGCCTTCTCTTGTCCCCACACTCTGATATGGGTGCCTGGAGAGTCAATGACTCCTAGATATCTCCTTTTTTTGCCATGGCTCAGTCTTCTCTTTGCTCCTTAAAAGTGTACAAAAATATTATAATGACTTCAGCCTTCCAAAATGCATACCCTCAGAATATCTCCCCTGGTTCCAAAGCAGCTTCTTCCTTTAGAAAAAAGGTTCAGGGTAAGAGAAAATTGAGAGAATTGAAGGGATTAGGAAAGTAAGTGGTTAATTATGGGAATTGAGTGAACCACACTGAATCCATCTTGTGACTCAATTCTGGAGCTACCCCAGTTCCCTTCCTCTTCAGTGTAATAGTCATAGATTTCAATTAATTGTTGTATCAAGTTTGGTACCTTTATCAGCCAAAACGTATAAAGTCCCTGCATAAAAGACCAAATAAGCAGTGACAGACTGCTTAATACAAAAATCATTCTTGTGAAATTCATTTTCTTTTTCTTCAGAAGATAGTAGGTTTCGTATGACTTGGCTCGCCAGAATGTCATGGGGGTAATTTGAGGAAAGGTGTGTGGGATAAGGGAATTTGAAAGGAGGTTGTCAGAGACTTGCTAAGTGGGTAATCTCGGTTACAGGTAGGCTGTCAGAGACTTGCTAAGTGGGTAATCTCGGTTACAGGTAGGCTGGGATTAAGGAGATTCAGGGTATGATAGGACTGAAGTCAGGAGTATAACACAGAAGGGAAACAGAGATCTTCAGGGAGAGGAGAAATTAAACTAAACAGACAAACAGCAGGCTTACAGTCTGGGACTTAGACTCAAACACAGGCTGAGGGAAATAGACTAGACTGAAATTAACAAACAGGCTTTAGTTAATTTCACAGGAAGGGACTTGTTTTGAAGTTACAGCTTCCTCCAAGATGGATACCGGCTTCCCTTCAAGCCCAGAGTATGTTGGTTCTTTCCCTCTTCTTCCCTCTCTTAATAACTAACTGACAAATTATACTAATAAGTCTATTGAAACACAAAAGGGTTTATTATCTTTAAAGGATGATTTGTCAAGAAAGTGGATTGAGGAAAGCCCTAACAGTTGTCTCAGGAACCTCAGGTGGGGGAAGGGAGGCAGAGATGGAGTCTGAGTAAGGACCTGCCTTTAAACTCAGCCTTACAAAGTGCTATTGCTATCTAAAGGGAATAAATGATGACTGACTAGTTTCTTTATATCTAATACTGTCAAATAGCAATTAACCCTTCACAGATTTTGAACTCCTCTCTAATTACTCTCATTAACTCCACAGACATATAAGGTAAGGGAGGGAAGGTAGTAAATAACATTAGGGAAGGAAGATATAAAGGGTTTATCCAAAATTTCCTGAATTCAGGGAGTTGGCATCTGTTCATTCCCCCCCTCCCAATTTGGAAAGTCCCTAATCTTTCTAAGTTAGAAACCAGATAATCCATTGTATTGCTTACTTTTAATTAATTGGCCTTATTTGATTAATTGTTTTTAATGTGTAAAAGTCTGTGTCCTCCTGAATTCAGGGTCCAGCCTAAGCTGAGGAAGGGGCTTGGTCCCGATTTATTAGGTAATTGGCATGCAAGGCTTAAATTAGTCAATATATTCAGAAGAACCTTTGTTTCTTCAGTCCCTTCAGCTTTTGCTGCTTAGGAGAGCATGACCCAGTCCCTTTCACAATGGCTTTGTTGATTCAAGGAGATGTATAGGCCTTGTTCACACTCAGTTCTGGTCCTGCTTTGTTCCTACTTTAGTAGCAGAGCCAAAATGGAGGTGGTTTCCACCTCCCTTTCACACTGTTCTGGATCAGATTCGCACCAACAGAAAGCAATTGGTTACTGGAGTAACAATGATGGGAACTCAGAGGGCAAGTGACTGCTCCATCCTAGAGTCATGACAGAGGAGAAGAAAACAGGAATGATCAGGCTGGCCCCTTCAATTGGGGGGAAAGTGAATGTCATTGTTCAGAGCATAAAGATAGATAGGATTCCATAGACTGAAATGCTTGCAGGGCAGTCAGCTCAGGAAGTATGGTAATGATGAATAAAATTCTGAAGACACAAAGGGAAATAATTCCAATGGAGAGGAAATGTAGGTTTTGTCAGAGGAGAGCAACAATGATGTGCAGAGAATTCGCCAAATAGATTTTTAAAAGCAAGGACAGAAGACCAAAATTAAGCCAGGTGCTAGGAGCCAAGTAGGAGATTAAGCAGGCAGCACAGTCTTGTAAGAGCAAAGTCAAGAATGCTAAATGTCAGAATGCTATGGCTGGACTAGGGCATTGAGGACAACAAAAAAAATTTTCCCTTTACCATAGTGGGACAGAAAGAAAAATCAAAGAAGGAAGAGAAACTTTGTTGGGGGAGGATGGTTAGAAATGATGATGACTGACTACAGAGAATGCAGAGGACACATCTTTTATCTTGCTTTGTTTTCTCAACAAAGGACAATGAAGGGGCAGCTGGGTAGCTTAGTGGATTGAGAGTCAAGCCTAGAGACAGGAGGTGCTAGGTTCAAATCTGACCTCAGACACTTCCCAGCTGTGTGACCCTGGACAAGTCACTTGACCCTCATTGCCCACCCTTACCACTCTTCCACTTAGAAGCCAATGCACAGAAGTTAAGGGTAAAAAAAAAAAAACAAAGGGCAATGAGGACATTCTTAATGGAGACAGCTGAAGAACTAACAGAAAGTTAATACCCAACATAAATTTGGGAGACAGTAAGAGAACCCCTTGACAGCCTTGATGAACTCAAGTCCTCTAACACAAATAAAGTCCATTCTTGGATCCTGTAAGAACCAGTAGCTTGGACTAGAAAGCCCCTATCAGTGATATTTGGAAGATTTTGGAAAATGGGAGAGATGCCCATGGAAGGTGGGAGAAGGACAAATTGTTTAGTTTTCAGGAAAAGGAAGGGAATAACGTCTGCCAACTCTAGATCACTGGAAATGTTATCCTTTGTGAAGAGATGGACCTCATCATTGTCAAAGCCTGAAGGAAAGAAGAGGGTGGGGACAAGTATAAGGGTTTTTGAAGAGGTAAGAAGGGGAGAAGAGAAGACTCAATGAATAGTGCCACCTAGCTTCCTTACTATGCTATTCATCCTCTAGTCTAGGCCAGTCCAATAATTCAGGTTCATAATTTGAATGACAATTATGAAATTTAACTGGAGATAAGACTGAAAAAGGTATGATCCCAAGACAATGCTATTCCCCTTTATTTTTGCTGTTCACTCCAACCATGACTACC
>NW_025393217.1:0-5950 GCF_016433145.1 Gracilinanus agilis
GCCCAGGGCTGCTGCTTTTTCCTCTGACTCCTGCTCTCCTGCCCCAGCTGCCCCCACGGGTTGACCCCAGAGACTGCTGTTGCCACTGCTTAAGATTTGGGAAGTATACAAAGAACCCCCCCCTTCTCTCTCATTTCACTCACCTGGGACTTTCCCAGGGGCGTTTCCTCACAGACATTAATGACTTTTAACCTGAAGAAAGCTTCTCTAGCTACCTTCCTCCCCCCACAAGCCCTCCACGTGGGGTCTCCTACCCCGGTTGGCTTCCACGTGGCTCTAGCTTTGACTCTTCAAACAGGAGGTAGAATGGCAAGCGTGGGCTGCACGGCCTATTCCAAACTATTCCTTGCGATTATCTTGCCTGAATCTCAGGGGAGGGATTCACACCCCCCCACACACACACACTAGGCCTGCCCAAGACGTTGAACCTTACAGATCATCCACACTGTGCTCAGTTAGAAGGAACTTAAAGTGGACCAGAGGTGGATTTTAAACCTCAGATAGCGTGATTTTATTGTAACTCCCAAATAGTGAACAAATCTATTAGAATTGATAAAAGGTTTTTGACTGCATTGCTTATAATGTTTCTTATATTGTATTTCCTGATTTCTTTAAGGTTTCATTTTTTAAGTTTATCTGTATTAATCTAATTCTGTTATCTGTACCATTTATGAACATATTAAATATTTTTTTAAGTTGTAAAAAACCCGTAAGCCTTATGTATACTGGATTTGTCATTTCAACTATAGGATCACATACCTTAAGTTTTTATTCAATCTTGATATTGCTTATACAACCTTGGAGATTTTGATGTCTTGAGAATTTAAATTATAATTTTATAAAGGGTCTTTAGAATTGACTTTAGATGCCTAGTACCCTTCTGTATAAATGCTAATGTTTTATATATTTATTATAAAGAATTTTGTCATACAGGGGTAGATGAAACAAATGGAGGTTTCCTGCCCAAGCTTTTGTATATTACACAGGAAGCCAGGAGAGCTCCTGTAGACTTGATATTTTGTCTCTTTGTTTTGGCTTGTTTTCCCATCAGAAGGATCTAGAATTCCTGGAGATAATTTAGGCCCAGAAGTTTTTTTTAATCGGATTTTTTAGGCTCTACCCCACAATTGCCATGGAGGTAGTAATAGAGTTTGTTAAGCAAATATCTTAGCCAAGGTTGAATGATTTACTATATCTGTTGAAACTGGGACAAGTACACAATTTTTAAACATCACAGCAAGTGGTTATAAAAATGGGTTTGTTTGCTACTGTCTGTAAATTTGTTATTGGAAATTATGGTATTTTATTTGAATGTGCATTATGAATCTGCTATTTTATAAAAACCATTTACACTCACAGTTCATGGAAAGGCTTAACAGGAATGGATCTCATTTTTGGGTGAAAAACCTTTCACTAATTCTAAGATATATAAATATATATATATATATATATTTAACCCTCACCTTCTGTCTTGGAGTCAATACTGTATATTGGCTACAACGCAGAAAAGTGGTAAGGGTAGGAAATGGGGGTCAAGGGACTTACCCAGGGTCACACAGCTGGGAAGGGTTTGAGGCCAAATTTGAACCTAGGACCTCCCGTCTCTAGGCCTGGCTCTCAATCCACTGAGCTACCCAGCTGCCCCCTAAGCTATATATTTTTGATTTTTAAAACATTCTTTTATTTTTCCTTCTATGTACAATACATATTTGAGTTTTTCTCTCTCATTTTTATACTGGAACACATTGTATTTTTCCCTGAAGTTTTAAATTTTCTTATTGGTTTTTCTTTTAATATTTTTAATAGAGTAATTGAATTTTTTCCCTTTTTCTCATTTTGTACAGAAAGTAGATATAATCTTTGTTAATCCTTTTTTGATTTTACAATAATATAAGTTTAATATAAATATTTATTTGCCATAATATTGATGCATACCCCAAAAGCCTTAGACTATGGTAATCTGCCAATTATTGGTAAATATTATGGGACTGTGATTAATGTCTCTCTGTCTGATTTCAGAAGAAGGGAGCAAAAGAGCCACAAGGTCATGGAGACCAACTGAGAATCTGAAAATTGCCACAGATGAAAAGGTTATGCAGACCATGGATTGGGGAAGTTCTATGCCAATACCGAAGGGCTTGAAACTAGTGTTTGAGGTTTGGGGTTGCAGTTTTTCTAACATGTTAGAGGCCAGACTTCCCCTGAGCTTCATTTCCTAGTAAGCACCTAAGATTGGCTATCATTGTGGCTCATCCCTGAGAAGGTGCAGGCAAATCAGACCAGGGAAAGACATTTCCCTTGCACACATATTTGGTTCTGTTATTTCTCATATATAGAATGGCAATTTTCTGTAGTCCTGGCTCCTGAATGGGTAATTGCAAACTGCTTAAATCACTTTAATTGGGCCTTGATTCAAGGACCTGTTATAAGTTTATTTTTCCTTACATTTTTTGCACATAAGACTTTGACATTTTACATTTCATTCACAAGTTAATTTTTTTCTCTCATTTGGATTTTATTTTTATTTTATTTCTTTTGCCAATTGATTTCACACAACTCCATAACTCAGCCATGTATACTTGACTGATCCGGGTGTTGGCCTTAACCCTCTTCAGGGGAGAATGTCTTATTTATTCTCCTCAGGGGTGTGTGTAAGTTTTATAATCATAATGCCTGTATTATAATCTATAATGTAAAATTTTAACTCTTTTGAGAGTAATTTCAGGGGGGGAATGTAAAATTCCCCTCAGAGGGGAATGTGTTTTATAATCTATAATGTAAAGTTTAAATTTTATGAGAATAATTTTAGGATAAGAAATTTGCCATCTCCTCAGAATCCAGGCAACAAACCTGTTTGGAGAAGATACCATGAAGATGCCTGAAAAGCCTTCACTGGATCATGAATATCCAAATTGAAATTTGGGGTGCAGATGATTGAACTATGGGGAATTGAATGAATTTGTTTAGAATGTACACTCTTATGCCAATAGGGGACTGCCCCCAATTGGCTTTTTATCACTGTGGCTAATTTTTGTCCTCTTTTCTTTTATCCCCAAATTTCTGTAATGTAAAAAGTTTGTTATGTTTATAAGATCCATCGAGAAGACCAGTCTTTTCTCTGGATCTCAGGGAGGAATGTGTTAGTGGAAATTTGGGGTTCTTGGTCTTAATATCAAGATCCATGATATAAACTTCCTATGGACGCTTAGGGGACTTGAGAACTACATTTCTCATGACTCCTATTATGTAGGAAGTGTAATTACATAGACAGAAGTATAAGACTCCTGATGTGATTGGGAGATGCTCTTTTTCGTACAAGGCAGGCAGGTAGGCAGAAGATAATGGTGGGTGATTTGAATTAGATCTTATCAGGCACGGGGCAGCTGGGTAGCTCAGTGGATTGAGAGCCATGCCTAGAGATGGGAGGTCCTAGGTTCAAATCCGGCCTCAGACACTTCCCAGCTGTGTGACCCTGGGCAAGTCACTTGACCCCCATTGCCCACCCTTACCACTCTTCCACCTATAAGTCAATACACAGAAGTTAAGGGTTTAAAATAAAAAAATAAAATAAAAAATAAAATAAAAAATAGATCTTATCAGGCACATGACTTTCTTAATTACCAATATGGCTTTAAATTAACTATTAATACTTTTGCATATATCCATCTATATCAATATTATTCATAACACTATGTATTTAATCATCATCACAGGGTCTCTCTTCCACATAACAGTTGGCTGAGCCAGGTCAGGAGTCGAACCTACCTACATTTTGAAAAGATTTAGGAGTCAGGAAAATAGTTGGTGGCCACAGGAAGATTGAAGCCTACACACTGAAGGGAAGCCAGTGTGGGAGTAGCAGTCAATCTTTTTTTCTGGACTCCCTAGGCAGTGTGCATTCCACCCAGCAACTAGCCACCCAATCAGAAGACTCCATCACTTCTCGGGGAGGGAGGGTGAACTCTTGAAGGGCTGGTTTTAAAACGCATATTTTCCTGTACCTAGGCTTTTTCAACATAGCAATGGCAATCAAACTAGTTTTAGCCATGGGAGTGATGGCAATCATTTCCCAATTCTTATACATATACTTTCCCCTTTCCCAGAGTCTGGTAGCAACTCAGTATCCCATCAGTCAGGACATAAAGAAACGAAAGTGGAGACGGATAGGACATACGCTACGAAAATCGGAGGACAAAGTTGCTAGACAAGCACTGAGCTGGAACCCACCAGGGAGGAGGAAAGTCGGAAGGCCAAAACAGACCTGGCGAAGATCTGTCGAAAACGAAACAAAAACAGTCGGAATGACACGGGCCCAGCTGGGGGAAGTTGCCCAGAATAGAGCCCGTTGGCGTGAGATGGTTGCGGCCCTGTGCTCCTCTGGGAGTCAACAGGAATAATAATAATAATAATAATATACACATACTACAGCCTAATATTCATCACCATACCTGAATATGCCTAATTTTTGCTTAACATATATGACAATGTCCAATGGCTCAAATCAGAGATGGAAAGGGCAATATCTTACATCCCAGTGATGGTTTTAGTGGGGTTCTCAGTTTTACAGCTATATCATACACTGAAAAGACTGATCAAAATGGTTACAGACAAACAGGCACAGGCAACTGACAGTGACTTAAAGTTAATAATTAAAACACTAAAGGAAGAAATAAAACAACTTGGAAATAAGCTTGAGGAAGTGACTGGGGAACTGGAGACTAAAGAAAAACCAAACCAAATAACCAGACACCACAACGAAGGGCACTGAAAGCAAACAAGTTACAGAAGAAGCGAATGCGGCAACACCTCTGTTTCCACTACGTGATATGACTACTTACAAGACCAGGCCATAGTGCACATAAAAACTCACAAGCCTTACCCCTGCGACAGGGTAGACGGACTCGTGGGAGGGAAAATCGGGAGTCGGAGTGGTCAGATTTCTATAGTTGCCTTAGAAACCTGGATTCTTTCTCTCTGTCCTTTAGCCTTCTGGGGACCAGGGTTACTACAGCCGCCAGCATTATGTCTGTGAGCGAGATCTTCATCGAGCTGCAAGGATTCCTGGCTGCTGAGCAGGACATTCGAGAGGAAATCCGGAAAGTTGTACAGAGTTTAGAGCAGACAGCCCGAGAAATTTTAACTTTGCTTCAAGGGGTTCATCAAGGTTCTGGATTTCAGGACATTCCAAAGAAATGTCTGAAAGCTCGAGAACATTTTGACACAGTAAAAACACAGCTAACATCTCTGAAGACCAAGTTCCCTGCTGAACAGTATTACAGATTTCATGAACATTGGCGGTTTGTATTGCAGCGCTTGGTCTTCCTGGCAGCATTTGTTGTGTATTTGGAAACAGAAACACTTGTGCCTCGAGAAGCAGTTACAGAAATACTTGGCATTGAACCAGATCGAGAAAGAGGATTTCATTTGGACATTGAAGACTATCTCTCTGGTGTGTTAATTCTTGCTAGTGAACTGTCTCGCCTGTCAGTTAACAGTGTCACTGCTGGGGACTATGCCCGTCCTCTTCATATCTCTACATTCATCAATGAGCTAGATTCTGGCTTCCGACTTCTTAACTTAAAAAATGATTCACTGAGAAAACGCTATGATGGCCTGAAGTATGATGTGAAAAAAGTAGAAGAAGTGGTCTACGACTTGCCAATCCGAGGTTTCAATAAGGAAGCAGCAGCCGCTTGTACAGAGAAATAGATTTTCCTTGTTATTGGCCTTGTTTACTTCCAGTGGTTGCCAGTAAAGGGGTGGGAACTTTAATATCCCTCTCCTGTGGTAGTTTAGAAGCTGCAAATGCTTAAAAACTTCTCTTTATTTTCTTACCAGTTGCATGGTACAGGTATAAGAAATGAAACACTTTTTTAAGGGAAAAAAAAGCCTTCAGAAGGATAGAATTCCCTTTCTTGTTGCAGTGAACTTATTCTATAATTCAGTGTAT
>NW_025393218.1:0-6717 GCF_016433145.1 Gracilinanus agilis
AATTAAATCTAATTTTTCTAGGATTTCATTCACCTCTCTTATCTCTTTCTTATTTATTTTTTGGTTTGATTTATCTAGATCTGAAAGAGGAATATTTAGATCTCCCACTTTTATGGTTTTACTATCTATTTCCTTCTTGAGCTCTGCCAGTTTCTCCTTTATAAATTTGGTTGTTATGACACTTGGTGCATACATATTGAGCAGTGTTATTTCCTCATTGTTTATACTGCCTTTAATCAGGATGTAATGACCTTCCCAGTCTTTTTAAATCATATCTATTTTTACTTTGCCTTTGTCAGAAGTCATAATAGTCACTCCTGCCTTCTTTTTCTCATTTGACACCCAAAAGATTTTGCTCAAGCCCTTAACCTTAAACTCGTGTATGTCCACCCGCCTCATATGTGTTTCTTGTAGACAACATATGGTAGGATTTTGGTTTCTAATCCACTCTGCTATTTGCTTCCATTTTATGAGCGAGTTCATCCCATTCATATACAGAGTTATAATTATCAGTTGTGCATTCACTGACATTTTTGTATCCTCCCCTAGTCCTACCTCTTCTTCTTACACTATTTCCTTTTAAACCAGTGGTTTGCTTTAAGCCAGTATCCCTTATCCCCTCCCTTGATTAACTTCCCTTTCTACCCCCTCCCTTATTATTCCCCTCTTTTTATTTTTAAAGGCCTAATGAATTCCCTCCTCCTTCTTCTCCCCTCCTTTTTTTGACCTCCCCACTCTCCTGCTCCCCTTGGTTTATCCCTTCTGAATTTCTCAGTAGGGTTAGATAGAGTTTTATATCTCAATGGATAATATAGCTACTCTTCCCTCTGCGGGTTGATTACACTGAGAGTAAGGTTTAAATATTACCTCTTAATGCTCTCTTCCTCTCCTTCTTATAATAGTATTTGTCCCCTCCCCTTCCCATGCCCTCTTTGTGTGTAATAGGATATCCTATTTTTCTCATTAACTCAAGTTTCTCTTGGTGTCTCCTACTATTCACCCCCCTCTTTCTCACCCCCCATATCATCATAGACCATTTAGTATTCCACCCTCTCCCTATGAATTATTCTTCGGATTACAATAATAGTGAATACTATAATAGTGAATAGAGTTCACTACAGAGAATTATACATAGCATTTCTCCACACAGGAATACAGATAATTAGATCTTATTGAAGCCCTTAAAAAGGCAAATTCAAAAAATACCAGTTTTCTTTCTTTCCCCTCTGTTTCTTATTTACCTTTTCATGTTTCTCTTGATTTTTGTGGTTGGATATCAAACTTTCCGTTTAGTCCTGGTCTTTTCTGTGCAAATACTTGGAAATTTTCAATTTTGTTGAATGCCCATACTTTCCCCTGGAAGTATATAGTTAGTTTTGATGAGCAGTTGATGCATGGTTGAAGGCCCAGTTCTCTTACCTTTCTGAATATCATATTTCAAGCCTTGCTGTCTTTTAGTATAGAGGCTGCCAGATCCTGTGTGATCCTGAATGGTGCTCCTTGATATTTGAATTGTCTCTTTCTGGCTTCTTGTAAGATTTTTTCTTTTACTTGGAAGCTCTTGAATTTGGCTATTATATTCCTGGGGGTTTGCTTTTCTGAGTCTAGTGTAGAGGGTGATCTATGGATCCTTTCAATGTCTATATTGCCCTCTTGTTGTAGAACTTCAGGGCAATTTTGCTGAATAATTTCCTTTAGTATGGAGTCCAAATTTCTATTAATTTCTGTTTTCAGGAAGACCAATTATTCTTAAATTGTCTCTTCCAGTCCTGTTTTCTTGATCTGTCAATTTCTCATTGAGATATTTCATGTTTCCTTCTATTTTATCAGTCTTTTGACTTTGTTTTATTTGTTCTTGTTGTCTTGAGAGATCATTAGCTTCTAATTGCTCAATCCTAGGCTTTAGGGACTGGTTTTCGGTTATAATCTTTTGGTTTTCCTTTTCAATCTGGTCATTTCTGGTCTTCAGTTGACTTGCCTCACTTTCCAGTTGTGAAATTCTGCCTTTTAAACTG
Organism: Gracilinanus agilis; assembly: GCF_016433145.1. Taxonomy (NCBI): domain Eukaryota; kingdom Metazoa; phylum Chordata; class Mammalia; order Didelphimorphia; family Didelphidae; genus Gracilinanus; species Gracilinanus agilis. Next base: position 2,016 of record NW_025393218.1, read on the forward strand.
TTATTTTCTTGCCAGATCTCTTCCATCTTTCTCATCATCTCAGATTTGAACTCTTCAATAGCTTGTGACCAGTTTTCATTATTTTGGGAAGGTTTGGATATGATTACTTGTTTGTTCTCCTTTGCTGTTTGCTTTGCTTTCTGGACTTTCTCTGTGTAAAAGTTGTCCAATGTTACAGATTTCTTCTTGATGATCTTTCTTTTTTGGGGTTCTTGAGAATGGCTTGCCATTGTTAGCCCTGTGCCCTCTCAGGTTTTTCCTCACACCCAGAGTCTGTTTGCGCTCTCTAGGCTCCTGAAGTCTCAGATCTTGTTGTTCTCAGGGTCAAGCCTCCTGGTGGCCCCCTTTTTGTTCCTCTGTCTGTCTGAGGCTCCCTTAATAGTTTCAGGGCACTGTTTCCACAGTCGTGCACCCCTCTGCACTGGGTCCTCACTCAAGGTCCACTCCTGTGCTCACATCCGAGTCCTCTCCTGCACTCAGGATCCATGGACTCAAGAGCCTGCGCTCAGGGTCTGAGTTCAAAGTCCACACGCATTCTTTAGCCTCTTGGGGTCTTAAGTATTGCTGCTCTCAAGAACAGGCCCTGGTGACCCCAGGTAGCTGCCAAGGACTTAATGGGTGACCCAAGCTTACTCTTGTTCTTGTGTGCAAGCTTTGGTGTTGTAGTTGGTGTGGGGTGGGGGAGGGGGTTGCTCAGCTCGAGTTTTAGTGAGAGCTATTTCGCCCCTTTATAGCATGGAAGTGCTCCAATTCCACGTACCTTCAATGCCACGCCCTGTTGTGGAGTCCCTTCGTTCCTCTGGATTTGTTTTTATGTCTTCTTGAGGAGTCCTATATGAGTCCTATATGTTTCGGTTAGGAGTGGTTAAGCAGCTGCTTTTTCTCAGCCACCATCTTAACCAGGAAGCCCAAGGAGTTTGCCCATCAAATGCAATCTTATTTGGCCCCTTGTTTAGTCTGTTACAAAGGTCTCACCCATTGGTTTGTGGATCTGTGTGAGGCATCATTCTGAGCCTTCAATAAAAACATTTATAGATACCCACAGGAGAAACAATTCCCAAGGGTTTAAAATAGCTTTCCACCAAAAAAAAAATTAAAGGAAATTCCAGGCAAGAAAATTAAAAAGAATCAGTAATAAAGTTCCTTGAGAACCCGGGAACATCCTATCTAAATTTTATTTTTTAAACCCTTACCTTCTGTCTTAGTATCAGTTCTAAGAAAGAAGATTGGCAACGTTTAGGCAATCAAGATTAAGTGATATGCCCAGGGTCACACAGCTAGGAAGTATCTGAGGTCATATTTGAAACCAGGTCCTGGGGCAGCTGGGTAGCTCAGGGAATTGTGAGCCAGGCCTAGAGATGGGAGGTCCTAGGTCAAATCTGACCTCATATTCTTCCTAGCTATGTGACCCTGGGGAAGTCACTTGACCCCCACTGCCTAGCCTTACCACTCTTCTGCCTTGGAGCCAATACACAGTATTAACTCCAAGATGGAAGGTAAGGGTTTAAAAAGAAAAGAAAAGAAAAGAAAAAAGACCACGATGAAACCAGACCTGGCACTCTATCTACTGTGCTATTTTTAGCCAGGAACACCACAGAACCACTAAAGCAGTCACAAAGAACAAGTCTTTAATCAGGTGAAGGGAGACAGTGCTGTTGTGGCCACCTCACAGAATCATGCACTCTCACAAATACATGCCAAACTAGGGTCTCAGACTGTGGAACAACGTCTCTTGGAAAACACACCAGGAAGGGGATTTCCATCAAACTGAAGAACTTGGAGTCTTATATATACTTTAGAGAGCATAGGAAAGGAAGGACAACTGATTGGTTTAAATGGAGGCTAAGGAAAGAGGCCCCTGAGAATGGCCTTGATACTAAAAGAGGAATTTGGAAGACAAAAGGGCACTTAGGATATGAGTAGCTCTACCACTGTATTCAGGGCACTTGATGGCTTATTTTCAGTCTGGGACAAAGGGTCAGTCTAGGAGTTTCTTTAAGGCAAGTTCCCATGGGAAGGAAAATTTGGTGTTCCATAAAACAAGTTGTCACTCCCTAGCTGCCCCCCATTTAAGGCCTATAAACCACATTTATATTCTTCTTATCCATGGACCCCATACTTGGATCACAGGATAATCTACCTAGGGCCCAGTTAACTTAAACTGGCCCTCATCTGCAACTTGGCCTCTTCACTCCAGACAGGCCCAATGGAGATTCTGATCATGTTGGGGGTTAACTCATATCTCCCCAGCCTTGTAAGCCATGAGGGATTTGTATCAGCTACCATGATATTATCCAGGTGGAAAAGAGGAAGTGGGCAAAGGTGTAGAGGCAAGAAAGGGCTGAAGAGAGAAATGAGCTGAGAGTGAGAAGGGGGACCAGATCCATTTTTTTTTAAATTTTAAACCCTTAACTTCTGTGTATTGACTTATAGGTGGAAGAGTGGTAAGGGTGGGCAATGGGGGTCAAGTGACTTGCCCAGGGTCACACAGCTGGGAAGTGTCTGAGGCCGGATTTGAACCTAGGACCTCCTGTCTCTAGGCCTGGCTCTCAATCCACTGAGCTACCCAGCTGCCCCTCCAGATCCATTTTTGACACAAGTGGAGGGGAAAATAACCCATGAAGAGACTCAGGGTATTGAGGGGGGATTTGAGGTGAACCCCTGGGTTTAGGATAGAAATCTTCTGCAAGAATGGAAGACTTCAAAACTTTGCTTAAAATAAAAAGAGAAATTTAATAATTTAGAGACTGATGTTGGGAGACAGGTTCAGGGATGGGCACTGCCTCCAGGGGGATGGAGTCTGTTTTTTTTTTTTTAAATATCCTATTGACAACAGGTGAGACATGACTTGGAGAAGGGACAGTGATGGTATGCATTTAGCCAGAAGTAGGGGGTGTTGGTCATGTGACTAGGGCTAGTTTGTGTTCCAAAGACATAGGTTTGGGCTTGGCATAGTTTAGGGGACAAGCAGATGTTCTAGATCACAACTCGATGGTTTCAGGGCAGAACAGAAGATGTATATTTGTGACCATCTTGAAATCTAGGGGAGAATCCAAAGGGAATATTTCTCTCAGGGGTCTTTTCTTATCATGAGGCTCTAAGATCACAGTCACCTTTTCCTTAGCATCACAAGAATAACAAGGAAAAAAAGGAATTTTCCTGCTCTCTTTTCGACCTGAAGTCTTCTGGAGTTTGGGGTATCCAGAAAGTCCCCATGCACAGGGGACTTTCAATGGGTTCCTGGCTTTGCCCAACACTAGTGGGAAGCCAATAAGAGAAACAGTCTCAAATAGATAAAAATTTGAGACTCCTCTTTTGACTCTTTTTCTGATCTACACTTTTCCTTAATGAAAAGCTTTAAGCTCCTAGAAAAGCAGCAGTCAAGAGGTTAACACTCTCTCTTTTGGTCAGAAATACAACTTTTTTTGTTTCAAAAGTAGTTCAGACACTCAAGGTCATAAATTCCTCCAGGAGGGGCATTTCACCCCTGAGAAAATATTCCCTGTTACAGCTTTCTGATAAGGACCCTGCTGAAGTTGGACCTTAGCCTTGTTCTATTTTGGAAGTCAATTAGATTCTTTTGTGTTTTGATATGACATAATTTGTGTTTCTGCGCACATGCAAAGTTTTGGGGAGGGTCTTTTGTGTGAAATGAGTCTTGAAGTATATATAAAAAACTCCATGCTGCAAGAGACACAGCAGCAGCACCATGAGGTGACAGAAAGATGTGTCCGCTTCTTTCTTATCAACTAAGCCATCAATATCAAATTATCTGGAGATGATAAAAAGATCTTGAGAAACACTTAATCAGTGATTCTGGGCATGTCACATCCTATCTCTGGTCTTCTGTTTCCTCATCATTTGTCAGTCAGAGTGAGGGGATTTGATCTAAAAGACAATGAAACCAGAATAAGATAATATAGCAAAGCTTTAATGGAGGAAAGAATCAACAAGGGGGAGTCCCGTGCCGGTAGGGGTGGCTATATAACCCCTTCTTGATTGGGGTAATCATGAGATCTTATAGGATTATCGGGTTTCAGGAGTAATACAACTTGGGTCACCTTTTTGGTTGTCTCTGGAAAAGGTCAGCTACTTGGATTCATTTCATTGGATATCCCTGAGAGGGGAGGGAAATCTCCATCTCTAGGTGTAGAAGGCAATAATTGGAAAGTTTCAAAGTTGCAGGATATTTTGGCAACTGTTTTGTTGGCTTTCTGTTGCCTAACTGGGGTTTATTATTTTCCTGTTGCCTGGCTGGGGTGTCCAAGTTTATCATCTATAAAATGGAGGAGAGGGATTCAGTGTCTGAAGGCCCTCTTGGCTCAGATTCTAAGCTGGGTCTGGAAGTCTCACCTGTAGTTAGACTAAGAGAGGGAAACAAAGGATTAGGGATATAACAGTGTAGGCCTGAGGGTTCTTTCCCCTTCTGCAGATGCTGATGGGAAAAATAAATCTGTGGATCATGGGGGAAAGAAAGGGACTGTATATAGGTATATCTATCCCTTGGGAATCCTCATATCCTCTTCCCGGTATGAATGTCAGGGCACAGATGAGAGATGTAAGAGAAAAGTACCCCTACTGACCATGCCAAGCACAGAGAGTCATCAGACACAGCAGAGCTTTGGTTGACCCTTTCCTGGTGCCCACCCAGAATAGCTACTTTTCCTGTAGTACACACAAAATGTGTGCAACCACAGTGTGG
>NW_025393219.1:0-1035 GCF_016433145.1 Gracilinanus agilis
CTCTATTCTTCTTGTCAATAGTTACATATTCAAGATAGAGCAGTCTAGAGTATAAAAAGCCAACAAAGTTCACTAGATGAGTCTGGGGCAGAGACTGAAACTGAAGACTAAGGAGATTTGAGTTTATTGGAAAGAGAGAGGGATGCCCAGGATACTATCCTAAGAAATAAGAAGGGAAATTTGTAAATAAATTTAATGGAATACTTGCTATTTCTCAGTGATGTACAGAGTGCTTTGATTTTTTCCAGATGATATGGGAGGGATTTGCATTTGTATCTCTAGGTTAATTTTGCGGGACTGGAAAAACCAGAGAGAAGTGGAACTAGATATTTTCTGCGAGACTTAGAGAAGTATTGGCATTTTGTTCATGCTCAGGATTTTCTTTTGTACTTTGTCCTGTATTAATTCTCTTTACAAAAACCTGAGTTTCCATATTAAAAATTCTGTGTGTAGCAATGCAAACTCTATAAAAAGACTCTGAAAACATGCACTCTGCAAAAAAGATTCAAAATAAAATACACCAATTCCTAGACAATTTCAATTTTGAGAGCACAGAATAAATAGGCAGGCAGTTGATTCTATCCTCTCATCTATCTGGTTGTGAGAAGGAAACTATGAGATACATTGGACAGTTCTTTGGCAGATGAGTACACTGACATCTTATTCTGTACCTTTTTTTAGCCTAATGATTCTCTATATCTATTTTATCTTTTGTCATTTTTTAAATTTCTCTGAAGTTCTTTATTTCCTCTTATAAATAAGTTTTTTGTCTCTATTTGTATCTAAAAGACAAAATCACTAAAGCATTTTAATCATTGTTTACCTTTTAATGTTTTAATGGATCTATTTTGTTTCATTTCTTTGTTATTCACCAATGAGGCAGATTTGGTGGTTTGGCTTAAAAGGATGAGAAGTTTCCATCATCCCTTCAGGAACCTTTTAATAAAAATCCTATTCAAATGCCCTTTTAAACTTATGCAGTGTTAGAATTTTTCTTGAGAATAGCCCACTTTGGTGAGGCTAAGGGCTCTTATG
>NW_025393220.1:0-3465 GCF_016433145.1 Gracilinanus agilis
TGTGTGTGTATATATATATATATATATATATATATATATATATATATATATATATATAAAATACATATATATAGGAAAGACGAAAGAGGAAATGAACATTATAGTTATCTTCAAGTATCAGGAGAGATGTCTTAAAGAAGCAGGACTCAATAATGGGTGGAAATTTCAAAGAGAAAAATTTTAATTTTATATAAGGAAAAACAACTATTTGTATTTCCTAAGGCTTAGCACAATGCCTGGCACATAACAACACTTAATAAATGATTACTAACAAAAAAAAGTCATTCAAAATGTTACGACTAAAAATAATAAAGACTGATATAAATATATAAATTAGTATTTTAATTAAAGCCATGCTGATAGAGATAAATCATTAGACCACGCGCCAGTAAGAATTCAAAACTGCCGCCTCCTCCATTATTATTACCTCTCCTCTCTTCCCTGCCTGCTAGCCAAAGAGGGAGAGACTACTTTTGATTCTCTCATTTAAACTGTCCTCTGCGTGGTGACGCAGGCATTCCCATACCCAAAGAACCGGAACCGGAAACCCATTGGACCACAGGAAATGTAGTTTGATAGTTCCCACGTGTCCATAGAAAATATATATACTTTTAGATAGCATCTCCCAAATTCCAATTTTACAAAAAGTAGAAATGACTGCCTTAAAATGTAATAGCTTTCTCTACCATGGAAATCTTCAAACAGAGAATGATCAACTAGTTTCCAGGTCTGTTATGGTGAGAAATCCTCCTCAGGTATGTATTGAAATAGTTGGCCGTTGATATGGATTTCTATTTGAGGCCTACACACATATAAGAGCTGAGGACAATTTCAAAATCCCCTAGAACTTTGTACTTCATATCACAAAACACATAAAATCCGTTTTGAAACAGAATAGACTTGAAAGGTCACCTGATCTAGCCTCTTTGTTTCACAGATGAAGAAACTAAAAACCAAAAAAGTTAAGTGAATTAACCAAGTTCATACAACTAGTATGTAACAGAGGTGAGACTGAAATTTTACTTTTCCGCGTCTGACACCAAGTATACTGCATTTTCACTATATTGCACTATCTCCCAAGAATCTATTAATTACAAGACCAAAACAAATGAGCAACTATCATAAGATAGAGCAGAAATCTTATTATAAATAAAAATGCTTTTCTCAAAAATTTTCAACAATGAACATAATCACAATATCTTTTCACACAAATTAAGTCAGATTTAAGAAACTAGAAAAACATTAATTGCTCATGGGTGAGTAGGTAAAGGAAATATAATAAAAATAAAAATTCTACCCTAAGCAAGCCACTTAATTCCAAGGGCCTAATAACCCTTACCACTTTCCTGTCTTGAAACCCATATTTAGCATAGATTCTAAGACAAAAAGTATGGGTTTAAAAAAAAAAGAAAATTATTTTAGTAATCTAGTGCTTGATAAACACACAGATTCAAGCTTTTAGGACAAGAAATTGCTATTTGACAAAAACTAGAAAAGAGTATGATAGAAACTAGGTATAAATTATCTCATACTGTATACCAAGATATAAATGAGTACATGATTTATACATAAAGGGTAATACTACAAGTAAATTAGGGGAGCATGGAATAATTTACCTACCAGATCTATGGATGAGGGAAGAATTTATGGCCAAATAAGAGTTAAAAAGCATTATGAAAGATAAGAAGGATAATTTTGATTACAATAAATTAAAAAGGATTTTCACAAACAAAATCAATGCAACCAAGATTAGAAAGAAAACAGAAAACTAGGGGGAACAATTAAAACAAAGTGTCTCCAACAAAGGCCTCATTTTCAATAATATAGAGAATTGAGTCAAATTTATAAGAATACAAGTCATTCCCCAATTGATAAACAATCAAAAGCTATAAACAGAAAGTTTTCAAATGAAGAAAGCTATCTGCAGTAAGTATGAAAAAAAAGCTCCAAATCATTACTGATTTTAGATAAGCAAATTAAAACAACTCTGAGGTATCATCTCATACTTAGCTGACTGGCTAATATGGCAGAATAGGATAATGGTAAATGTTGGAGGGGATTTAGGAAAATTGAGACATGTGCACTATTGATGGAGTTATGGACTAATCCTACCATTCTGGAGAGCAATTTGGAACAATGTCCAAAGGGCTATGAAATTGTATAAGCCCTTTGAGTCAGAAATACCTCTACTAGACCTGTATCCTATAGAGAGTTTTAAAAAGGGGTTGGGGTGGGAAACCTATTTGTACAAAAATATTTATAGCAAAATATTTATTTTGTGGTGGCAAAGAATTAGAAACTAAAGGGATACCCATCAATTGAGTAATGGCTAAACAAGTTGTGGTATAAGGTTGAAAAGGAATGCTACTGTGCTATAAGAAATGATGAGCAGAATGATTTCAGAAAAACTTGTAAAGAGTTACATGACCTGAAGGTAGAGTGAAGTAAGTAGAACCAGGAAAATGTTATACACAGTAATTAAACAACTGGAAATGATTTACCTATTCTTAGCAATACATTGATCCAAGACAATCCCAAACAATTTATAATGAAAGGTACGATAATATCCACCTCCAGAGACTCTTAATGTAGATTGAATCATACCATTTTTCATTTTATTTTCTTCATGTATTTTTAAAAATATGTCTTCTTCTATAACAGGATGAATATGAAAATGTTTTGTATAATAGCACGTGTATAACTAATATTAAATTGCTTACCATCTCAGGAAGAGGGAAGAGGAAAAAGAGAGAGAACATGGAACTCAGAATGTTAGAAATGGCAAAAAAAAAAAAAGTTATATATGTAATTGGAAAAAGATAAAATATTACTGAAGAAAAAAATCTCTAGCAACAAGTCCCCACTATAAATCACCAGGTAGTAAGGAACATCAGTTCATCATCCATAAAAACTACAAATAAGGAAACTGTTAATAATAGCTACAGAAAATAAGGAGAATATAAAAGTAGACCACTGAAAATGTGCTAGGTTTCTGTGATAACCAAGAAACACCTTTGTATACAGTATATAAATTACAGGTTGGTCTCCCTACCAGAAAGAGGAAAAGGACTGAAAGAAAACATCTCAATTCATCAAATGATTTGGGAAAATTAAGTGTCTCTTGAAAGAATTTAATGAATGCTTCAAAGAGAAAATAAAAAGGAATGAAGCCTTACATGATAGAGATTAGAGAGGAAAAAAAAGAATATGAATTGAAAAGCAAGTAACAGGGGGCAGCTAGGTAGCTCAGTGAATTGAGAGCCAAGCCCAGAGATGGGAGGTCCTAGGTTCAAATCTGACCTCAGACACTTCCTAGTTGTGTGACCCTGGGCAAGTCACTTAACACCCATTACCTAGCACTTAACATTCTTCTGCCTTAGAACCAATACACAGTATTGATTCTAAGACAGAAGGTAAGGTAAGGTAAGGGAAGGGAAGGGAAGGGAAGGGAAGGGAAGGGAAGGG
>NW_025393221.1:0-5558 GCF_016433145.1 Gracilinanus agilis
TAAAATGAAAGAAGGGGAGAGTAATGAATGCTGGAGGGGATGTGGCAAAATTGGGACATCAATGCATTGCTGGTGGAGTTGTGAAATGATCCAACCATTCTGGCTGGAAATTTGGAACTATGCTCAAAGGGCTAAAAAAGAATGCCTGCCCTTTGATCCAGCCGTACCATTGTTGGGTTTGTCCCCCAAAGAGATCATAAATAAAGTCTTATATGAAAATATTTTTAGCTGCACTTTTTGTGGTGGCAAAAATCTGAAAAGGAGGGTATGTCCTTCAATTGGAGAATGGATGAACAAATTGTGGTATATGCTGGTGATGGAATACTATTGTGCTAAAAGGAATAATAAACTGGAGGAATTCCATGTGAATTGGAAAGACCTCCAGGAACTGATGCAGAGTGAAAGGAGGAGAACCAGAAGAACACTGTACACAGAGACTGATATACTGTGGTAAAATTGAATGTAATGGATTTCTATACCAGCAGCAATGCAATGACACAAGACAGCTCTGAGGGATTTAATGGAAAGGAACACTACCCACATTCAGAGGAAGGACTTCAGGAGAGGAAACATAGAAGATAAACAATTGCTTGAACGCATGGGCTGGGGTGGACATGATTGGGGATGTGGACTTGAAACTACCACACCAATGCAACTACCAACAATTTGGAAATGTCTTGATTGATGACACGTTACAACCAGTGGAAATGCGCGTTGGCCATGGGTGGGGGGATATTGGGAGGTGAAGGGGAAAGTAGGGGCATGAAGCATGTAAACATGTTAAAAATGAATATTAAAAATGTTTAAAAAAAAAGATATGGTACTGGCTAAGAGACAGAAGGGAGGATCAGTGTAATAGAATTGGAGTAAGTAACAACAGCAAAAAAGTATATGATATACCCAAAGAGACCAACTTTTGGGACAAAAATCCACTATTTGACAAAAACTGCTGGGAAAATTGGAAAACAATATGGGAGATACTAGGTTTAGATCAACATCTCACATTCTACACCAAGATAAATTCAGAATGGGTGAATGACTTGAATATACAGAAGGAAAGTATAAGTAAAATAAGTGAACACAGAATAGTATGCTTGTCAGATCTCTGGAAAGGAACATTTTAAAACCAAGCAAGAGTTAGAAAAAATTACAAAATGTAAAATAAATAATTTTGTTTATATTTAATTAAAAAGGTTTTGTACAAACAAAAACAATACAACGAAAATCAGAAAGGAAACAATAAAGTGGGAAAAAATCTTTATAGCAAAAAACTCTGACAGAGGTCTAATTACTCAAATATACAAGGAGCTAAATCAATTGTATAAAATATCAAGCCATTCCCCAATTGATAAATTAGCAAAGGACATGAATAGGCAATTTTCAGATAAAAAAGTCAAAACTATCAATAAATACATGAAAAAATGTTCTAAATCTTGTGTTAGTGAAAATTTGGGGTTCATTGAGCTTAAATATTTAGATATATGATATAATCTTCCTGTGGACATTTAGGAGACTAGAGAACTACATTTCCCATGATTCAATGGGTTTCCTGTCTTCCGTGGTTACATGAGCCAATGTAAAGAGTAGCTTAAATAGAGAGAACTTGATTGGGAAGCTTTCTTTCCTATGAAGCAGCCAGGTGGGCAGATGGTAATGGCATGTAATTTGAATTAGATCTTAGCAGGCCTGTGGTCTTTCTTAAATTTACCAACATGGCTTTAAATAAAATATTAATACTTTTATTTATATCCATCTATATCACTTTTATTTGTAACAGTTCTGGTAACCCAATTGGAAACATAATTCTCAATTTGTCAGATAGCCTACCAAGCCACGCAACTGTGAAAGCATTTAAAATCCTTTCTAGAGCTATGGACATGCTTCTGCCAGTTTTGAGCTTTTCTTTTGGGCCACTTTGCTCAGTTCTTTTTAGTAATTTTTTGAAAGGGGAAAATTATTTTTCTGCACCTCGCTATTTTCTTTTGATGGATTTTTCAGTGAAAGAGGAATGTCATTTTTCCAACAGCCCCTTTCTGGCTGCTAGTTAATACATTCCCCATGGACTTGGCTTCAGAGATTGCAGGCCCTGCCCGCCGGACCATCACTGGGTCCCTCGCTTTTTCCTGCCACTCAGTGCTGATCCAATCTCCTGCTAGATTGTTCCAATGCTGGATACCTGCTGCTGCCTCTGCTGCTGACCCCTAACTGTTCCTGTTGATGCTGACCCCTATACCCCCGAATGCCAGTGCCCTGCCCGCTTATGCTGATGCCACTTGCTGTTGACTCCTGAGACTCCTGTTTTCCACTCCAGGTGCCCCAGCTGGTAGATGCTGTAGGTTGATGCCAATCCCAGAGACTGGTGCTGCCACTTAAGATTTGGGAAGTATACCAAGAAAAAATCCCCCTTTCTTTCTCATTTCACACACTTCGGATTTTCCCAGGGATGTTTCCTCATAGACATTAATGACTTTCAACCTGTAGAAAGCTTCTCTAGCTAACTTTCCTCCCCCCCCACAAGCCCTCCACATGGGATCTCCAACCTGCTTCTTTTCTCTAGCCCCTACCCCAGTTGGCTTCCACGTGGGCCCTAGCTTTTATTCTTCAAACAGGAAGTAGAATGGCTTGCATGGGCAACATGGCCTATTTCAAAACTATTCCTTGTGATTATCTTGCTTGAAACTCAGGCCTGCTTAAGACTTCGAACTATATACCCTTATGGAGTCATCCACATTGGGCTCAGGGCAGAGCTCAGTTAGAAGGAAATTAAATTGGATCAGAGGTGGATTTTAAAACCTCAGAACTTAATGTGTTTGTTTCTTTTTAAAATGTCTCTATATCTTATTGTATTTTGTTGATTAGTTTCTTGAATTAATTTTGTTTCTTATATTGTATTTCCTGATTTCTTTAAGGTTTTATTTTTTTAAGTTAACCTGTATTAATCTAATTAATCTAATATCTGTACCATTTATGAACTTCTTAAACATTTTTTTAAGTTGTAAAAGCCCATAAGCCTTATGTATACTGGATTTGTCATCTCAACTAGAGGTCACATATTGCTTATACAACCTTGGAGATTTTGATGCCTTGAAAATTTAAATTAAAATTTTATAAGAGGTCTTTAGAATTGACTTTAGATGCCTAGTACCCTTCTGTATAAATGATAACTTTTTATATATTTTTGTAAGGAATGTTGTCTTAAAAGGGGTAGAGGAAAAATATGAGAGTTTCCTACATGTTTTTTTTTTTTAACACAGGAAGCCAGGAGAGCTTCTGTATGCTTGATGTTTTATCTCTATGTTTTAGCTTGCTTTCCTATCAGATGGATCTAGAATCCCTAAGGATAATTTTTACCTAGAAGGTTTTTTTTTTTTAATCATATTTTCTTTTAGGCTCTGCTCATCAATTACCATGGAGACATTAATAGAGTTTGTTGAGAAAATATCTCAGCCAAGGTTGAATGATTTACTATACCTGTTGAATTTGTAACAAGCATCCAATTTTTTAAAAACATCATAAGAAGTGGTTATAATAAAGGGTTTGTTTGCTATTGTCCTTAAATGTGTTATTGGAAATTATTTTAGTTTATTTGAATGTGTATTATGAATCTGCTATTTTACAAAAAACATTTACACACTCAGTTCATGCAAAAGCTTAACAGGAAGTGGTTCTCATTTTTGGGTGAAAAACATTTCACTAATTCTAAGCTATATATTTTTTTGACTTTTAAAAGATTCTTTTCATATTTTCTTTATATGTGCAATAATTTTTTCCTTCTTCTTTTCTCATTTTTATACTTGAAAACATTGTTTTCCCCTGAATTTTAAATTTTCTTACTGCTTTTCCTTTTAAAATTTTTTAATAGAGCAATTGATTTTATTCCTTTTTCTCATTTTTTTACTTAAAGTACATATAATCAATGTTAATCCTTTTTGATTTTACAGTAATATAAGTTTAATATAAGCATATATTTGCTATAATATTAATGCATACCCCAAAAAGCCTTAGACTATGGTAACCTGCCAATTATTGATGAATATTAATGTCTTTATTATAATCTATAATGTAAAATTTTAACTCCAAATTTAAGATCGAAGTTGAACTTTGGGGTGCAGTTGATTGAACTATGGGGAGTTGAATGAATTTGTTTTGAAAGTACACTCATATGCCAATAGGGGACTGCCCCAATTGGCTTTTTGTCAATGCAGATAGTTTTTTATCCTCTTTTCTCTTATTCCCAAATTTCTGTAACTTAAAAGTTATATTTACAAAAGTGTTCAAGACCAGTTTCTTTCTGCTCTCAGGGGGGAATGTATTAGTGGAAATTTGGGGTTCATTGAGCTTAAACATTTAGATATATGATATAAACTTCCTGTGGATGTTTAGGGGACTTGAGAACTACATTTCCTATGATTCAATGGGTTTTCTGTCTTATGTGGTGACATAAGAGAGAGAACTTGATTAGGAAGCTTTCTTTCCTACAAAGCATCCAGGTGGGCAGAAGGTAATGTTGGAGGGGATGTGGCAAAATTGGGACATTAATGCATTGCTGATGGAGTTGTGAAATGATCCAACCATTCTGGATGGCAATTTGGAACTATGCCCAAAGAGTGCCAAAAGAATGCCTGCCCTTTGATCCAGCCATACCATTGCTGGGTTTTTACCCCAAAGAGGTCATAGGGAAAAAGACATGTACAAAAATATTTATAGCCTTGCTCTTTGTGGTGGCAAAAAAATGGAAAACAAGGGTATGCCCTTCAATCAGGGAATGGCTGAACAAATTGTGGTATATGCTGGTGATGGAATACTATTGTGCTCAAAGGAATAATAAACTGGAGGAATTCCATGTGAACTGGAAAGACCTCCAAGAATTGATGCAGAGTGAAAGGAGAAGAGCCAGAAGGACATTGTACACAGAAACTGATATACTATGATAAAATCGAATGTAATGGACTTCTGTAGTAGCAACAATGCAATGACCCAGGAAAATTATGAGGGATTTATGGAAAAGAACACTCTCCACATTCAGAGGAAGAACTACAGGAGTGTAAATACAGAAGAAAAACAATTGCTTGAACATATGGGCTGATGGAGATATTATTGGAAAGGTAGACACTAAACAATAACTCTAGTCCAACTATTAATAATATGAAATTAGGTCTTAAGTCTGTGGTGTTCTCAGCCAGCCCCTTGAGAACCTAGAGAATTGCTCCACACTCACATTGACTCTTATGCCATAAGTGTTGTGGGGGAGGGGTTATCAATTCATACTCTGGTAGGAATCATTTTATCCCTTTACAGAGTGGAAATGCCCAAATCCTGCCTACCTCCAAGGAAGCCCCCTATGGTAGAGGCCCTTAACTCATATGATTTTGATTTTTGTCCTTTTGAGATGCTTTATATTGGTCCTTGGTGAGGAGAAGAAGACTCTTGCTTCTCCTCTGTGGCCATCTTAGCCTTTGAACCCCTCCCTTAACTTCTTAATGGATGGAAGGATGGTAAAATGGAGAATGATAATCCACAATTGGAATATATATATATATATATATATATATATATAT
>NW_025393222.1:0-2707 GCF_016433145.1 Gracilinanus agilis
ATTGTACATCGGCTACAATGTAATCACTGGTGGTTACGTTGTAACTTAGTCCTTATAACAAATTGCCTTGAGTCAATGTTACAGTATAACGAGGACGTCAGACTGTAACTTAGTCCTAAGATTCTGGGTGGTCAGTGTTACATTGTAACAAAGTATACTGTGGTTGGTGTTGCATTGTAACATTGTAACAAATATGGGGAGTCACCCAAAACATTAGCTATATCCAGAAGTGTATGTCTCACTCTACATCTGAGTCTATCATTTCTCTTTCAGGAGGTGTCATATCATTTTGTAGAATCGTCAAGATGGCACTAGAAGGAACTGAAGAGATCTCCTGGTCCAATCCTCTCATTTTATAGACGAAGAAATGGACTGGGAGCAGTTAGATAGAACAGTATATGGATTGCTATACCTGGAATCAGGAGGCTCTGGGTTTAAATCTGGCCTTGGATACCTCCTAGCTGTGTGACCCTGGGCAAGTCACTTAACCCCCATTGCCTAGACCTAAATGCTCTTCTGCCTTTGAAATGATACTTAGTATCAATTCTAGAAGGTAAGAGTGAAAAAGAAGATGAAGAGGTGATCTGTCTAAGGTCACATAGGTAATGCATATCAAAAGCAAGTCTCTATTTTTAAAAAAAAGGTTAAATTCTGTTGAGACATTATTTCTCTATAACAAGTATCCAGGGTATGTAACCATAATGGCCCTTCGTGATATTGAGAGGACATTGGACAGTAGGGAAATGAGACCACAGCTGCTGAGGGAAAGCCAGGTCAAGCTAGGGCAGCAGCTGAGCTAGCCACCAAACCTCTATGCACATAAGGAAATCCTGCCCTTCAAATGTGATGCAGAACAGAGCTGCTGGCCTTTGAACAAAGAAGGCAGGACAAAGGAGGCTGACTGAGAAAGATGAAACAGGTTGAATAGGTCATTCATTGGCTGGTGCTTCCTTTGGCCTAAAATGAGAGGCAACAAGCAAACCTTGACATCGGTGATGACAGTTATTTGCTGAAGAGACAGACAGACAGACAGAGAACCTTCTGTGGAGCTCAGTGTCAAGAGCCAGCAAGTCAGAAACTCAGCTGGGAGGGAATGAAGCATGCATGGTCCATGTGGGCTGGTCCCTAGAATGAAGACCCCCAAAGGAACTCATGGATGGAGTCTGCTTGGTGGAGGGAAGTTCCAGGGTGAGAAGATTTTTCTCCCCGCCTCCTCCATGCTCCATCACTCACCCACCTCTGTATCTCACATACTGTATTGAAAAGCTACTTTATTAATATGTCCATGGAGGACATAGCAAAGCCTAGCTAAGGACCTCAAGGAGCTCTTCTGATGGTCTAATGGATCCCAGGTGGATGTCTAGAAGCAGGAGGGGAGATTGAAGAGAAGGTCACTTGTAGGTGGTGATTAGTCTGGTGATAGACCCACCCTGCTTTCCTTATTCAAGGAGGTAGCCCTCCATTTAGGTTGATTATAAGTGTGGCTATTTATTAGTTCTCTTTGTTAACCAGAAAAAGGAGGAAAAACGTAGAGGATTAAAGTGAGGAGCATGAGTGCATGCCAAGGGGAAACATGGGGACAAAACTCCCCCAGTGATTTCAAAAGGGCTAACCAAGATTTGGACCAAATGAAAAAGAGTCTGGAATATTCGGCTAGGTCAGTGTATACTTTTCAAGCCAGGATTGTGTAGAGGGCAGACTGGGTGTCCCTGTCACCCCTCCACATGACAGCCAAGTGCTTACCCAGTTGATAAGAAAAAGAAAGTGAACGAGCCATCAAAGAACTTCCTAAGAAAAAATCGCCAGGGCCTGATGGATTCACAAGTGAATTCTAACAAACCTTCAAAGAACAACTAATCCCAATACTATACAAATTATTTGATATGATAAGCAAAGAAGGAGTCCTACCAAATTCCTTTTATGACACAAAATATGGTACTGATTCCAAAGCCAGGGAGATCAAAAACAGAGAAAGAAAACTACAGACCAATCTCCCTAATGAACATAGATGCAAAAATTTAAAATAGAATACTAGCAAAGAGACTCCAGCAAGTAATTAAGAAGATCATCCACCATGATCAGGTGGCATTTATACCAGGAATGCAAGGATTGTTCAACATTAGGAAAACCATCCACATAATAGACCATATCAACAATCAAGCAAACAAAATCATATGATTATCTCAATAGATGTTGAAAAAGCCTTTGACAAAATACAGCATCCATTCCTACTGAAAACACTGGAAAGTATAGGAATAGAAGGTCCTTCTAAAAATAATAAACAGTATATACCTAAAACCATCAACAAGCATCATATGTAATGGGCATAAATTAGAAGCCTTCCCAATAAGATCAGGAGTGAAACAAGGATGCCCACTATCAACTCTATTACTTAACATTGTACTAGAAACACTAGCAGTAGCAATTAGAGAAGAAAAAGAAATTGAAGGTATTAAAATAGGCAATGAGGAGACTAAGCTTTCACTCTTTGCAGATGATATGATGGTCTACTTAAAAAATCCTAGAGAATCAACTAAAAAGCTAGTAGAAATAATCAGCAACTTTAGTTCTGCTTTTATTAAAGGGAGCCTTATTATGGCCATCCATACAAGTCGCCGCTCTCTGTTCTGAGGGCTCAGCACTTGCCTGAGCTACAAATTTACTAAAATGTTCTGGTCCCTATTTGGGGGGCCTGAGAACCTCTTAA
>NW_025393223.1:0-4169 GCF_016433145.1 Gracilinanus agilis
CCCCTCTGCTCACATGGGACTGATTTATTTTCATAGGAGATAACAGAGGCTTGTAGGGGAGTGTAAACCCCTGGAGGGCAGGGGCTATTCTCTATTTTGCCTTTTTATCCTCTGGGACTGGCCTAGCACAGGGCCAAGCCCAGGGTCAGTGGTTAATAGAAGTCTGGAGAAATGATTTATGGAAGAAGAGTGGGGGCCCCTGAGGACAGGGCTGGGCCTCCTTCCCTCCCCTTAGAGGACAGCACAGGCAGAAAGCATTGCCATGGTAACCCAGAGAGAGGAGGATGTCCCACAAGAAAAGGTGGTCCACAGTGTCAGGTGGAGGGTGAGGAGGGGGACCCTTAGCCTGGGCAATGAAGACATTTCTGGTGACTTTGTGGAGGCAGCTTCTGTCTTGGGAGATGATCAGAGACAGGCTATAGAGGGGGAAGAAGTGAATGAGGAGAGGAAGTATAAACATGGAGGTTAGGGGAAGGCAGGAGCAGGGAGAGAATCTGGGTAAAGGAGAGGATGGGCTCAGGGAAAGAGGAGGCAGGGGGCTGCCCCAGTCCATCAGACCCTCTCCTTCCCTCACCCCTAGAACCAGGATACCAGGAGAGGAATAACAGGCATCTCCCCAGTTCAGGAGAAGTGTCTGGGAGGAGGATCTGAGTGCTTGTGGGAGATGATCTCAGTGATCACAGGTGAAATGTGGACCCAGCACAGGATAGCCATATCTCAGTGACTAACTTTGATCCCCAGATTACACTGTGGGTAATTTGATCCGCCTCATCCTGGCTGGGCTGGTCCTCCTCCTCCTGGGGGTTCTTCTGGCTGAGCACTGGAAAAGTTCCAGGAGGCAACCTGTCCAGGGAGTCCTTGTCTGAGTGCTCTGGCCAGATAAGCACCCAAGACAGACAGAGTGGAAGGAAGAAAGGAAGGAAAGAAGGAAGGAAAGAAGGAAAAAAGGAATAAAGGGAGGGAGGGGAGGAGGGAGGAAGGAAGGAAGGAAGGAAGGAAGAAAACTATTTGAAATCAAATTTTAAAACATAGTGCAGAGGTGCCTATGTACCATGTCTGTATTGAGCACCAAGACACAACCAACAAAAGAGTAAGAGACAGAGGGATGAGAGAGAATTCAAGAATCTCTGGCCTCCAAAAACTGACAATCTTTTGGAGTAGACAATGCCTAAAAGAGAGTGAGCCAGGAAAAAGAATTTCATTCTTGGAAGGTGCAGGGTGGGTTGGGGGGGGACGGAACAGGAAGGAGGTAGGAGGAGGGATAGATATGCAATATTATATAATATTGTACAATGTACTTCATTGGTAACATTGAATGTTCCTAATGTTTTCTTGTGTGTTTAATTTATCAATTAAACATTTTTATATACATGAGAAAATCTTCTTCTTTGTTGGGTCAACCAGGGTTCACTTATGTCCATAGTTTCATCTATCTCTGTCTTGGAATGTATCCCCTTATAGACACAAGGGTCCTGTATTCTAGAGGGAAAGGAATTAGGATGACAATCAAAAATTACCCACCCAATAATTATTAATATAATGATTATGGATCATGTTGAAGTATGTAATTGTGGCATACTATTTTGAGGAGATATTATGTCTTGTTTATACTTTAAAGTATAAGGTTATTTACTCAAAAATGACTGCATTATGGAGGATCGTTTTACAAAATCTTTGAGTGAAGTTATTTCTAGAACAATAGGTATAAAGCTATGGTTTGATCTGCAAATTTCCAAACATTGTCCATCAAATATACCCAGTAGAGATGATGTCAGGGTGACTTGATTTGGTTGTCCTGGGATAGCATCAGCTTTTAGTCCTAATGATGGACTGCTCATGCATGTAAGACATGTTCTGAGGAGATTAATATATTGATTGGTAGTTCCATAGGCAAAATGACTTGATTGTCTACTTCTAGAAATCGAAGTTGTGCTGGGAGGAGGTTTTGAGTTGGGATTATATATGAATCGAATGTGAGATCTTCATAATCAGTGTACTTACAACTTCAGTATCATTGGTGGCCTATTGCTTTGACTGTTAAATATGGATCATAAATTTTGTCTATTATGTTAAGAATTCATAAAAATGGGAGGGCAATTAATACAGTTGGTATGATAGTCCAAATTGTTTCTACTTCTTGAGCATCTATAGTACTTGTATGGGTTAGTTTTGTAGTGGGTATTAAAATAATGATAAATAATACTAATGAGCTAATTAAGAAAATGATTATTAGTATGTGACCATGGAAATACATAGGTTCTTCTATAATAGGGGATATAGCATCTTGGAAACCTAGTTGTATTGGATAGGGCATTTAAGATACATAAGAGATTCTGGGAAGATGGCGGCTTAGATGGAGCAAAACTTCAGACCTCCATATCCTTCCATATCAAGATAAAAAACAAAGCCCTTCAAGGGGAAAGAAAACCAAATCTAAGAACAGGTCAGAGCTGGGGATCCTCCTGCTGGACAGCTCAAGAGATAGCAAAGACAAAGGCTTGAATTCTTGAACTGCTAGGTTTGAGGGTAAGAAAGCAGGGGAATCCCAGGACTCCTACCCCATGTGCTATGTGTAAGAGGGAAAATTAGAGTATTATATATATACACATATATATTTAAAATGTGGCCGCCAGGAATCAACAGTTCAGATTGATTCTGTAATTAAATCAGATCCAAGTCAGCATTGGGTTGAGGCAAGTTTATTTACAATCAGGAAGGTAAAAGTATAGGAATAAAGAGAAAAGGAGAGGCTAGTCCAGGCCTGGTCAGGCCTGGAGGAGAGAGAAGGATAAAAGGCTAAATAAATGAAGCTGCAAGCCACAAGGCCCAACAGCCAGATAGGCAGAGTTTGGAAGCAGCCCAGCTAGGCCAAGGAAGTCAGCCTAACTTACCCACGTGACAATACAGAGTGTAAGCTGTCTGTGGTCTCAGGAGAGGTCCTTCAGCACCAAGTTCAGAGCAGGAACTGCTTCCACAGGAAGTAACCAACTTACTTAAAGAGATAGTGTCTTTCGTCACTTCCTGTGGGTCCACCTCTCATTCAAGTGGACAAATGGCAGTCTCTACATTAATTTGGACTGCCCAAAGGGCAGTCCCTGGTTCTTGATTTGTTACTTATTGTCACGTGTGGGTCACTCCTCTCCCCTCCCCACTAAGGAAGGTGAGGAATTACATCATTTCTATGGATAGGATGAGTAGATTTTTGACTATGATGGCTAGAGTTAATTCCATTTACATATGCTGAGTCCCCAGCAGCTTCTGGAATCTCTGGGAGGGCAAACACACTGGTCCAGAGAGAGGGCCTTGCTGGCACAGCTGATCCAGGCTCAGGCCATTGAACAAGATGTATGGAGGAGGACAGAGGAGAAATGCAAAGAGGCACCCCAGGCACAGCAAAAACACTTCATCTTGCCCTACCCCACCTTCCCTTGAGGTTTTAGTCTCTGGGCACATCAACATCAAGCTATACAGATCCACCTTGCCTGGCTTAATCCCATCAATAGGACAGATAAGAAATCTTCAGAGGGCAGGGAAACTCCAACACCCCTCCTCCACAGACTGCAGAGTAAGAAGCTACAAATTTCTGTCACTAGCTGGGGAAGATCTTACATGAAAGCTCATTAAAACCATCTGCTTAGCCTGATCTACCAGAAGAGCAGATAAAGCACAGGAGGGAAAGAAGGAAAAAATATGAGTAAACAACAGAAAAAGAAGACATTACAATTGACAGCTTCTTCCCAGGAAGTGAACTAAGAGCAAATGAAATAGGTCAAGGAACTGCAAGCAAAACCAAAGAAATTCCAGTGAATTGGACACAGGCTTTGGAAGAACTCAAAATTCAATTAACTTAAGAACTTAAAAAACAATCAAGAGAGGCTAAAGACAATTGGAAAAAGGAAATACATGAACTAAAAGAAGAAAATAGTGTCTTGAAAGCCAAAATTGACATGGTTGAAAACGAGGCAAAGAAGATGAAAGATGACCTACAAAGAAAATCAGAACAGAAGGAGAAGGGTGACAAAAAAAAATCAGGGATGAAATTTCAGTCTTTAAAAATTAGAATCCAACAACTAGAAGCAAATGACTTCACAAGGCAGCAAGCATATATAAAACAAAACCAAAAGAATGAAAAATTTGAGGAGAATATGAAACATTTCTTTACCAAACCC
>NW_025393224.1:0-7576 GCF_016433145.1 Gracilinanus agilis
ACTTGAAATTGTAGAATCAAAGTTTTTGGGGCAAAAGGAAACAGAGAAAGAACAACCGATTCAGAATGCAGTGGTCTCTGTGCTACCAATAGTAGACAGGACTATTGTACAACCTGGAGAGGGGGTGGTGCATGTCAAAACATACAAGGCATTCACTCCTAGTGATATGGAGGTTTTAAAACGCAGTTTTCCCAGATTCTACGAAAAGCCTTACAAAAGTCTAAAAGAATTAAAACGGGTGTTCACACTTTTTAACCCTAGTTTCAACAATGTCAAATTTCTTTTGGGGGAATTTTACACTCCCTCAGAAAAGGAAAAATTCCTGATTGAAACTAGGACGAACCCCAATTTAGAATCATGGCCATTAGTGCATCAAGATCTAGAATTCACTCAACACACAAGCATGAGGTACTTGTTAAGATGCAGGGCTGATCTTATCGAAGCAATGAGATCATTTGCAAAAAGGCCAAATGCTTGGCAGAAATTTGAGAAACTGAGGCAAGGGGAAGAAGAATACCCGAGCAGTTTTCTAGACAGAGTTATTGAAGCAGCAGAAATGATATTAGAACTTAGAGACACTCATGCCCAGGATACAATTGATCATATAAGGAGGCAATTTGTAAATGGAACTTCAATCCCGATACAAAATTATTTCAGGCAAAGTTGTCCACAGTGGGAATCATTACCACTGGAGGATATTCGAAATCATGCAGCGTATATACATGATTCCAAACAGAAAGAAGTGAGAATGGCTAGGCAATCTGACAATGAGAAAGATGAGATCATAGCAGACTTGAAGAGGCAATTAAAGCAGTCGAAACGTGAGAAAGAAATTGAAGAGGTGAAGAATTTTGCTGTTCAAACAAGTAGAAATCAATTTAGACAACCTGCCAACAGCACCCCAAAATCAAAATCAGCACCCCGATGCTATTTGTGTGGGAAGATCGGGCACATGATTCGTTTTTGTAGATATAAGCAACAAATAGATTTTTTCAAAACCCAATAATCAAAGAGATAATAGAAAGTCATTTTATAATTCAAAATGGGCTAGGAATAATGAATCAAAAAGGCATGATGAAAAACACGAGGATACTTGCTGTAATCACACATGCAAAAAGTACAGTCAAACACCTTCTTTAGATGATATGGAGCGATATATACAAATGGGAACAAAACCGAAAAAATCATTATGAATCGAGATTTCTAATTTAAAACCTATCAATCAGTGTAATTTGGGTGTGGCAGAGTCTAAAAGAAATGAGGAAAGCAAAATGGGAAATCTGGGCAAAATAGAAAAAGTGTCTAAAGTAATCTACACAGAGTATACACATAGGTCTGTGGTAGATAATGAGCAATGGGAAGAGATAATGCAAATGCACAAAGAAATCTTTGGCATTAAGGAGGATGATTATATAAGGGATCAGCTTTCTCATTCCATATCACACACATTGGGTGAGAAGCATGAATCAAACCATTGCAAAGAATCACATCACTAGAGTTTACAAACGGGTTTAGAATCATCAAAAACTAAAATTCCTCTCTTTATTCCAAGTACAAAGCAAAAGAATAGCTTGGATAAGGAACAATATGAGGAGGATTTACAAAGTTTCCAGAAAGGAACACTTTCAGTAACCTCAGGGGAATTAGATGCAACAGTTCTTTCCCATTCAATTGCTTTAGACACAATGTCACAGTTAGAGGTTAAAGAGCAAAAAAAGTCTAGATGTTGGCAAGAACTTGATTTTAAAGAAACAACCCACTGATTTAAAAGATGGTAGCAGCTGCGTAGGAAAATCAAAATCCACCTTTCTCAACCCCTTAGCTACAGAATTTCATCCTAAACTTTGGGGAAGAGATAGGGAAAAGTTGTCGTCTTCTACAATCAGTGTAGCTAAACATAACATCAAGACTGTTGCTGTGACTGATAATAAAAATCATCTAATGTCAGTCACAAAAACAGTAGGGCAAAATAGGGAACATCAGTCAGCTTTTGAATCAGTAGTTGAACCTGAATTGTTGAAGGGATCACAATCTAACTACCATACAATCCCGGAGACTACTGAAGGAGAGATTGCTGATTTGAGGCTTGACAGTTCTTTAAAGAGCAGAGTGGAAGACAAATCAAATCAAACTTCCATTTCTGAAGCCCTTAATGAAAGCCAACATGGAATCTGCAATAATGACAATGACTTACAAGCTCTCAATGAGAGTATGCTTTTTAAGCCTGCTTTCTGTAATCCTGATTCTAAACTGAATTTGCCTAATGGTGCTATAGGGGTTTGGGTTTATAGACAAAAGACCATATGCAACACAAAATCAATGACAAGTGTACCCAGAATACTGAGGATTCTTTATTACCCTTAGTGCCAGTGAAGTCCAATGACAGTGAAGAACCCTTAGTTACTCTAGAAATCGGGGGGAAGAGGGGGTACACTATGACGGATTACTGGACACGGGGGCAACTTGTTCTGTACTACGAGAACCACCTGAAGGATGTCAATTTCAAGGCAGTTTAAGAGTAAGAGGAGCTTCTGGGGTAGCACAAGACGTCCAAAAGCTAAAAGTTAACATGTTAAAATTTGGACCTCTGACTCTTGAACACACCTTCCTATTGATGCCATCATGTCCTTCAAACCTCCTAGAAAGAGATCTTCTATGCAAATTGGCTGCAACCATCCAATGTCAACCAGATGGACAAATTTATTTACACATACCCAAAATATCTCTAAAACACCATCCCATTTTATTTTTAGACACATGTAGTGAGGAACCATCATACCAATCAACTGATAACATCTATGAGGTTCCAGATGATATTCCAGATTATGTGTGGGCTAAAAATTCAAATGAGGTGGGCAGGATATTGTCAGCGGAACCAGTAAAGATAGAGGTGAAAGAAGGCTTACCTCCAAGAATTCCTCAGTTCAGACTTAGTCAAGAAGCGATAGAAGGAGTGAAACCCATCATAGAAAGTTTATTGGAGCAGGGCATATTAAAATATGGATTTTCACAATACAATACACCAATCATGCCAATAAAGAAAGCAAAATTATCTCCTGATGGGAAGACTCAATGGCGTTTAGTTCAAGATCTCAGAGCAATAAACAACCATGTGCAAAAGACCTATGCCTTGGTACCAAGTCCACCACAAATCATTGCAGCCATTCCACCTGAAGCTGCTTGGTTTACTGTTCTGGACCTGAGCTCTGCATACTTCTCTGTTCCCCTGCACAGAGATAGTCAGAAGCTGTTCACTTTCTCCTGGGAGGAAAAATCTGTCTTTTGGACGCGTTTGCCCCAAGGATTTGCAGATTCAGCTTCACTCTTTTGCCAAATTCTGCAGAGAGATCTTGAGTCGATAACATTCCTTGACAGCAAAATGGTACATTATGTTGATGACATCCTGCTAATGTCACCATCTGCTGAAGTCTGTTACACTGATAGTGTACACTTGATCAAAGAGCTAGGCAAAAGGGGCCATAAAATTTCCAAATCGAAACTCCAATTTGTAAAGGAAAAAGTAAATTATTTAGGATTCAACCTAGAGAAAGGCTCCAGAAAAATTTCCAAAAAGAGAACACAAGATATACAAAATTTGAGTTTGCCTAAGACCAAAAATCAACTCAGGGCAATCATAGGAATAACGAGCTTCTGTAGAAACTGGATTCCAGGTTATGCTTACATCACAAGACCTCTGATAGAGCTAACCAAGAAGGAAGTTCCAGAACCGTTAAAGCTGAATAAAGAACATATCCATGCATTAGAGAAATTGAAATCACTTATTCTATCAGCTCCAGCCCTAGGTATCCCTGATCATGACAAACCATTCCTACTTTATATGCATGAAGACAAAGGGATAGCCTTCGGTGTTCTCACACAAACATTTGGAAATAGACTTAGACCAGTTTCTTACTACAGCTCTAAGTTAGATTCAGTGATTTGTGGTATGCCTAGTTGTTTAAAAGCCATAGCTGCTGTAGCCATCATGATTAGAAAGTCTTCATCCTTGGTATTAGGGAGTGAACTGAAAGTATTTTCCCAACACCAAGTGGAATCTACTTTAAGAAACACCAACTTACAGGCATTCACTTCTCAGAGATTATCGAGATACCAAGCGATCCTGTTGGCTAGTGAAAATATAACTTTTCACTGGTGCAGAAACTTAAATCCTGCTACTCTGATTCCAGATTTACCTCTGGAAGGAGAAAGTCTACATATCTGTGAAGATGCACTTAACACCATGCATAAAACAAGACCTGATTTAGATGATAAGCCAATGAAAGACCCCGATATTACCTTATTCACAGATGGATCGTCATATGTAGTAGACAATCAGAGATATACCGGAGCAGCCATAGTGACAGCCTCTGAAACCCTTTGGTACTCATCATTACCATCTACCATGAGTGTTCAAGCAGCAGAATTGATTGGCCTAATCTACACTCTAAAAATTTCAGAAAATCTCAAAGCTAACATTTTTACCGATTCTCGTTAGGCTTTTTCAAGCGTCCATCATTCTACTATAATCTGGAAAAATCGAGGTTTCATTACATCAAATGGCAAACAAATAGTGTATGGCAATTTAATTAATCAGTTGTTGGATGCAATCCAATTACCAGCCCAATTGTCAGTCATCCATTGCAAAGCTCATACAAAAACCCAAGGACCAGTGGAATTAGGGAACAAACGAGCAGACGTCACAGCCAGATATGCAGCAAAATATGGACCTTTGACAATTCTGAACTTATCTTTGGTGGAGGAAGAAGATCTCAAAAATGCACACTCCCCAAAGGAAGTGAAGGATTGGAAGAAACATCACGGTGCATATCTTGTTAACGGAGTTTGGTTAGGAGCAAATGGAAAACCGATGTTACCTAAATCCTTATATTACACATTTTGCAATGCACTACACCAGAAAGGGCATTATGGAACTCTGGGCATGGCAGATTCTATAAATAGGTATTGGAATGCAAGGGGCATATATGAAGTTGCTATGAGAATTTCACAGAAGTGCAAAATTTATATGTATTACAACCAGACAATCACAAAAGTTCATAGTCTGGGAGGAAAGCCTTTAGCATACACACCATTTGAATGCTTACAAATTGATTACATCACAATGCCAAGGAGTAAAGGTTATAGATATGCTTTAGTAATAGTGGATAGATTAACTAAATGGCCAGAAGCTTTTCCAGCAAAGCATAACACCTCAGCTTTTGTTGTGAAAATCTTACTAAGAGAATTAATACCTAGATTCTCAATACCATTACATATTGCATCAGATTCTGGGTCCCATTTCACAAATAAGATTCTAGCTACAGTTTATGAAACATTAGGAATTAAGAGACATCTTCACTCAATATTTAGACCCCAGTCCAGTGGACAGATTGAACGAGTGAATAGATCTCTAAAAAATCTTGTGGCAAAATTATGTGCAGAATCTCACATGAAATGGCCTGATGCATTGCCATTAGCACTATTCCACCTAAGAAGCCAACCCAACAGCATCACACATATATCACCATTTGAAATGCTGTATGGACATCCACCATTCCATGGCAAAGCACCTCAAAGCATTCACAAATTATCACACCTAGGTATGGAATGCAAGCTATATGAATATATCAAATTGCTTAAGCAACGATTAAATCAACTTCACAGAGTAGGTTTGATATATCAAAGAATACCTTTTGATTTTGATCTACACAACTTCCAACCCGGAGATTATGTTTACACCAGAAACTTCGCTAGGAAGCCTGTGTTAGAACCCAAGTGGCTTGGACCTTTCCAAATAATATTAACAACTCCAAGTGCAATCAAAATTGAAGGAAAAGATCCGTGGTTCCATGTCACCCATGTCAAGCCAGCTAAAGACATGTCCCAACAACAAGGACCACAAGACCCAGAAACTATACAACACAAAAATCAATTAGCACCAACTGATCAATCAAGCAAGTCCTCAGTAAATCCAAAATCTATACATAAGACCATAGAAACAGAGAAACAATCAGAACAACAATCAGAGCATGAGTCAGAAGCAGAAGTAGACCAAGAGAAAAATAAACAATCAAATTTTACACCCAAATGATTATTCCAGTCTCAATCACTTAGAAAAATCATCTGTAAATAATTATGACAATGGAAAAGAATCAATGAAAGAAGAAGACATAACATTAGATTTGCAATCAATACCAGATTTAGAAACTGATGACGATGAATGAATGAAAGCACAAAGACTTAATCACGGACTCTTTTGTTAACTATAATAATCGTCTTTATTAAAATCACAAAAGAAAAGAAGAAGAGAAAATAATCAGATATGATAGACATTTAAAAATTTGTTCCTGACAAAAGTCAGAAGGTGACAAGAGCTGGTGCATCGAACAACACAAGTCAGAAGTTGACAAGCACTGGTGCATCGAACACCTCACTTGTTGCTGACTTCGCAGATCTTCACGAGGACAGCAAACCTGAGAACTACAAAGACATCCGTGACCAAATACATCTATCATAAGAAGGACATCCACACTGTGAAGAGGAACAGCGGATCAGTGTTGGACACATGTATTTGGAAAGAAATAACTTACACCCAACAGAACTCTCACTGCACACAACACTAGATTCCATCCAAGCAGTACATACTAATTGCAAAAGAATTCCGGTGGAGTAAGTATGTAACACATCATTACATGGATAAGTCACTAAACAACACATAAAACATTTTCCAAACTTCACATTTACATGTGAAACATAAACTTACACTTATGAGAGAAGGGTATATGTGCCTTAGTAAAAGAAAGTCTCTTACTCTGGTACAGACACCGTTCTACTCAAATCACCTGACATGTAATGTACTTATGTAATTTTGATTACTAACCATTAGCAATAAGTTTTACTAACACACAGGGACAGTTTAGTTAGTTTAGTAAGTTAGTACAGGGACAGATTTGTCTAAAATTATCTTTGTAAATATTGTACATAGCAAAGGTCTATGGTTTAACCAATAGACTTACAAAAATATATAGGCTTACTTATTATTACTAACATTTCTAACATACACATAAGTGTACTAACCTATTCATACACTAACTTTAGCAAGTGAACTAGAATTTAGAAGTTTATTTGAAAAAAATAATATTTGCAAATCTTTTCTTCTTTAATATTATATTATTAGTTCATAAAATTAGGTAGATGCATAGATAGGATTCATTACTTTGTTCTAGTTAGCAAAAATTAGCCTTAAAAATGTATGAATGTTGAAATGTAATTGTTTTCCTTTCTGTTCAAAAATTTTTTTGAAAAACTGAAATCCCCATTCCTCTCCTACGCTTTTACCTTATCCCATCTTAGTTTTAGCTTAGTTTAGTTGTGGCATAGTTTAGGAGATAGCAACCTTTTATTATTTTGCAAACTTAGTTAGGGATAAGAGCTTAGTAAGAATTTAGCTTAGCATAAGAGTAGTAATCCCTTAGACTTTAGTAACTATTAAAATGGTGCTAGTTGCACATTTTGAAAAGAAAGGGGGCATTTGTAATATAGAGAGTGGGGGTCATATAGTTTTTTCTAGCTTTGGCTG
>NW_025393225.1:0-10838 GCF_016433145.1 Gracilinanus agilis
ATTCCATTTATTCTGTGTGCTCTCTCTGTTCCATGTGCTCTACATCGTCCATCTACTCTCTAAAACTGTTTTTTTACCTTTTTTATTTGTGTTCCTTTGTGATTTGTGTTCTTTCTACTCTGTGAGTTGTCTACTACATCTATTCTGTGAGCTTTCTTCCATCTGTGTTCTATCATCTATCTTTACTGTCCATATGTTCTATGAGCTCTACGTTTGAATCTATTCCATCTGTTCTATTTCTTGTATCTGTTCTGTATTTTATTTATCCTTCCTTTTTAATGTGCACTAACTCTACATTCAATTCTATTCACCTCTTTACTATCTAGTTGTTCTATCTGATCTCTTCTATTTATTCTAACTTCTCTTCACCTATCTTTTTATCTAGGTATTGTAGGAAAATATAAGTAATGGGGTCACCAGGGATATTAAAAATCAACTATGGGTTTTGTGGGAACACTCTCTGGGATGTAAGAGAGACTAAAACTGAACACTGAAATCTTGTACAGCTACACCTCTCCCAACTGAAAAAATAACAGCCAACTGTCACTCTGGCCAGAGGCCTTGAATTAACTGACAAGGTAACAAGGTGAAATTGGGTTTTAATTAGAAACAACTAAAAGGAGGGATAGGAATGACTACTCTAAAATCTTAACACCTAATAACAAAACCCAAAGGGACAGGGAAGGACTTATTCAACTACACTAATCTAAGGTATCTTAATAACAGGGGTCAAGGAGCTATACTGGAGTCTTTGGGTTTCTGCCTCACACCTGGAACCTGCCAGGCTTGAGTGCAGCTAGGGTTTGTGGCTCTGGGATTTCTCACTGCAATCCACTGATGATCTCTGGATGCCAGGAGCTGAAGATGTCTCAGGAACCAAGTAGTAAAGGGTTTGCTTGAAGCACTGTCCTCTTTTCTTGCCTCTGTAGATCTTGTCCTTTCCTGAAATGCCACACCACACATGATCCCAGGGGAAAACAGGATGCAAGGTTTCCTTTGCTCTGAGGTCTCCCAGGCTGGCAACAGTTTTTGCCTACTACTAATGGAGTCCACACACAGAACACTGATAGACTTCCTCCTGCTTCATTCCAACCTGGAATTCCCAGCTCCAGCTCCTTCCTGCTAGGTACTTCCTAATCAATATATAATCAATACCTAATAACTAGCTAATCTAATCTTACTCATAACAGTATTCTGATCTGTGTTCTAGTCTATGTATTCTAATCTATACATCTATGAGTTCTATCTGTTTTCTGAGCTCTCTTCAATCTATTCTAATGTGTTCTGTGTGCACTGCCTATCCATCTGTATATTCTGTCTATTCCATCTTGTCTATCTGCTCTGTGATCTCTCTCTTCCATCTCTGTGTTCTAGCTCTTCTATGTGTTCTTTGCATTCAATTTTGCTATTTTTAGTATCTATATGTTCTATATGATTGCTCTGTCCTAACCAGTCTACATGCTTTGTTTGGAGTCTAATTCATCAATTCTATGAGCTTTAGCTCTTCCATCTATTCTATCAATTCTATGTGCTCTTCCTCTTCCATCTATTCAGTTATATCTTCTGTATATGTTGTATTCTCTGTGTTTTATCTATCCATTCTGTATCTTTTATCTATTCTAGGTGTTTTGCCTCTACCATTTATTCTACTTGTTCTGTTTTCTACCTCTTCCATCTATTCAAACTTTTCTAACTTTTGTGTCTGTCTCCTATCTGTCATTTTTGTTCTAGCTCATCTATCTATTCCATGTGCTCCATCTATTGTTATCTATTGTATGTGCTCTTTCTCTTCCATGTGCTCTACCTCTTCCATCTATTCTCTATAACTGTTCATCTCATGTTTGTATCTGTGTTCTGATTTATGGGTTCTTTCTACTCTCCATGATATCTATTTCATCTCTTTTTCAATCTGTGTTCCATTACCTAGCTTTACTATCTATATGTTCTATGAGCTCTAACTTTTCCATCTATTCTATCTGTCCTATCTGTTCTGTGTTCTATCTATCCTTCCTTTTAATGTGCTCTACCTCTTCATTAATTCTAACTTGTTTTAGCTATTCATCTCTTTTGTAAGTGGATGTTCTATCTGATCTCTTCTATTTATTCTAACTTCTCTTCATCTATCTTTTTATCTACGTATTCTGATCTGTGTTTTACTCTATGTATTCAAATCTATACATCTATGTGTTCTATCTGTTCTCTGAGCTCTCACTCTTCCATCTATTCAATGTGTTCTAAGTGTAGTGTCTATCCATCTTTATATTCTGTCTGTTCCATTGAGTCTATCACTCTCTTCCATCTCTGTGTTCTATCTCTTCTATAGGTTCTTCCTATTCTTTACATCTATCTATAGTATCTATGTATCTTACCACTCTACAGATTCTATTCTATTCTATTTGCTCTTTCTGTTCCATGTGCTCTACCTCTTCCATCTCTTCTCTATAACTGGTCATCTCATGTTTGTATCTGTGTTCTGATTGATTCATGGGTTCTTTCGACTCTCTGTGTTATCTATTCCATCTCTTCTGGGACCTTTTTTCCATGTGTTCTATCATCTATCTTTACTATTTATAAGTTCTATGAGCTCTGTCATTTCAATCTATTCTATGAGTTTTCCTGCTCCATTTATTCTACCTGTTCTCTGTTCCACTTCTTCCATCTATTCTAACTCTTCTAACTTTTGTTTCTGTGTTCTTTCTGTTCTTTCAGTAGTATCTCTTCTATCTATTCCATGTACTCCATCTATTGTTATCTAATTCTGTAAGTTCACTCTCTTCTATCACTGTGTTCTATCTTTTCTATGGGTTCTTCCTAGTAAAAAAAAAAAAAAAAAAAAAAAAAAAAAAAAAAAAAAAAAAAAAAACATGTTCTATCTACTCTATGTACTCTACTTCTTCCACCATTCTCTATAGCTGTTCATCTACCTTTCGCATCTGTGTTCTATCTCATTTATGGGTTCTTTCTACTCTCTGTGTTATCTATTCTGTCTTTTCTGTGAGCTCTCTTCCATCTGTGTTTTAGCATCTATCTTTAGTATCTATATGTTCTATGAGCTCTATCTTTTCAATCTATTCTGTGGGTTCTATTTCTATCTGTTCTGTGTTCTATCTATCCTTCCTTTCTAATGTGCTCTATCTCTTCATTCTCTTCTAATTTCTTCTAGCTATTCATCTCTTCTGTATCTACATGTTCTATCTGATCTCTTCTATGTATTCTAACTTCTATTCATCTATCTTTTTATCTATGTATTTTGATCAGGGTTCTAGTGTATGTATTCAAATCTATTCATCTATACATTCTATCTCTTCTCTGAGCTCTGTCTTCCATCTATTCAATGTGTTCTATGTGTAGTATCAATCCATCTTTATAGTCTGCAAGTTCTTCCCTCTAGTCTGTTTGCTCTGTGAGCTCACTCTCACTCATCTCTGTGTTCTTTCTCTTCTATGGGTTCTTCCTATTCTTTCCATCTATTTAGTATCTATATGTTCTATGTGATCTCTTTGTCCTAACCAGTCTACAAGTTCTGTGTTATGTCGAATTTATCTATTCTATGACCTCTGTCTTTCCATCTATTCTATCTGTTCTGTGTTCTCTCTATTCAATGTGCTCTTCCTCTTCCATCTCTTCTGTTATTTCTTCCATAGGTATTGAATTATCTGTGTTTTATCTATCCATTCTACACGTTCTATCTATTCTATGTGTTTTACTTGTTCCATTTATTCTACTGCGTCTGTGTTGTACCTTTTCCATCTATTCCAACTCTTCTATCTTTTGTTTCTCTGTTCTATCTGTTCTTTTGAGTTCTCTCTCTTCTATCTATTCCATGTGTTCCATCTATTGTTATCTGTTCTGTGAGCCCACTCTATTCCATCTCTGGGTTCTATCTCTTCTAAGGGTACTTCCTATTCTATCCATCTCTCTTTTCTATCTATATTTATATTGGATCTCTCTGTTCTAACCATTCTACTTATTCTATCTATTCTATATGCTCTCTCTGTTCCATGTACTCTTCATCTTCCATTTTTTTTCTATAACTGTTCATCTTACTTTTGTATCTGTATTCTATCCAATTTATGTGTTTTTTCTACTCTGTGTGTTTTTATCCTTCCTTTTTAGTGTGATCTACCTCTTTGTTCTATTCTAACTTGTTCTAGCTATTCATCTCTTTTGCATCTAGTTGTTCCATCTGATCTCTTCTATGTATTCTAACTTCTAGTCATCTATGTATTCTGATCTGTGTTCTAGTCTATGTATTCTAATGTATACATCTATGCATTTGATCTGTTCTATGATCTTTCTCTCTTCCATTTCTTATCTTTTATGTCTTCTTTGTTCTATCCATCTATTTTCAAATATATATATTCTACATGTTCTATCCATTCAGTGTATTCTATCTGTTCCATGACCGCACCACTTTGTCTATTCTATCTGTAAGGTGTTCTATTTTTCTCCATGCTCTACCTCTTCCATCTATTTGTTTATTTCTGTATCTCTCTGTTCTATCTATAAATGTTCTATCTATTCTATGTTCCATATGTTCTATCTATTCTTTTGTTTTTCTATGCATTTCTTTTGTTCTATGTGCTCTGCCTCTTCCATCTACTCTAACTTTTCTATGCATTTATCTTTTCTATCTATATGTTCTATCTGACCTCTGTGTCCTATCCATACTAAGGATTCTTTCTATTTTATGTGTTTGTTCTTCTCATTCTACCTGTTCTATCTATTCCTCGTATTCCATTTTTTACCTATCATTTACGTCCTATCTCTTCCATCAGTTCTGTTCTGTGTTCTATCTTTCTGTCTATCTTGTCTTTGTGTCCTATCCATTCCGTGTTCTATTTTCCCTAACGATCCATGCATCTGTCCTCTTCTGTGTGTTCTCTCTGTTCTCTATCTTTTCATCAATTCTGTTTTATGTCATATTTGTTCGACCTATACATCTATGTGTTCTAAACATTCTGAATCCTCTAACCCTTCCATCTCTTCTAACTGTTCTATCAATCTATATATTCTATTTGTTCTGTGTTCTATCTATTCTGTGTTGTCTGTTCTATGAGCACTATCTAGTCTATCTGTCCTATGTGTTTTATCTATCCATTCCTTATGTTCTAATATTAATGTTCTATTTGTTCTAGCTATCCATCCATTTATCGATGTGTTATATCTATCCATTTATATGTGCTATCTGTTCTATGTTCTCCTTATACCCATTTGTTCTATTTCTTCCATCTCTTCTATTTCTCTCTTCTATGTGTTGTTATATGCCTTCTGTTTTTATCTATCCATCTATCTTTTATTTCTATGTGTTCAACTTCTTCTATCTAATCATCTGTGCTTTCTGTCTGTCCGATGTTTCCTCTCTTCCAACTACCTATTCTATCTGTTCTATGTGTTCTATCTGATCTATTTATCATCTATCTGTTCTATCCATCTACCCATTCTGGATTCTCTCTCTCTTTTATGTGTTCTCTCTTCTATCTCTCCATCTATTCAATGTGTTCTAACTATGTAACTATTTTAATTGTTCTGTTCTATGTGGTTTAGATTTCCATTCAATCAGTCCACCTATGCATTCTATAGATCCATCTTTTCAATTTCTTCTATTTATTTATGTTCTACCTATCCATCTCTTCTATCAATGTGTCTGTTTCATCTATCTATATATTCTATCTATCTATATCTTCTACTGTTCTGTGTGTCCTCCCTATTCATCTACTCTAGCTTTTCTGTGTTTGAGGTACCCATTCATCTAGACTACATTTCTTGTTTTGTGGACTCGACTCTCTAATCTATCTGTTCTATCTATCCATCTCTTCTATGTGTTTTATCTTTCTGTTCTATCTTGTGGTATTCTAGCTTTTAATCTACTCTGCTAGATAGAACACATAGATGGATACGTAGAACATACAGATCAGCGAGAACACGGAATACAGATAATTAGATGGAACAAATAAAAGATAATACCTGCAGATCTTTGTCCCAGAATTGTTGTAACCCTCAGAGGTGTTTCTTCTCTGTTCTCTTCTCTCCTTCTTCTATCTCCCACACTTTTCCCACTTTAAGAAATAACCACAAGTAACTTTTACTTAACACGTCAACATTTCCAAAGCGTTTTAATAAATATCTCATTTGACCCTCAGCGCTAGGTAGGCACTATTATTATCTCCAGTTTACAGATGAGGAAACTGGGGTCAACCTGTTCAAACTGGCAGAAAGGGGAAATGGAAGGAGGCTGAGTCTTGAGTCTAGTAAGGGAAGTACTGGATCAGACAAAGGGAAATTGGAGTTTTTAATGAGAAACGGAACAATAGGTAGTTGACATAATATGGAGTCACTGAAGATTCTTGAGAGGGAGAATGGCATGATCTGATCTGAGTTTGAGAAACATCTGGGTGACTCAGTACATTGTGTAAGTGTTAAAATTGATGGTTTGGCTAAATATTTAAAAATTATACATCTTTTATTCATAATGTAGGGAAATACACAAGGGTAGACAGGACATTGACCTATCTAACTAAACACTCTTCCAGTTCAAGACTTGTTAACCTTCCATCAGAATTAAACTATCTCAAGAAGACAGGAGGGGAAAGCCAGCGATTAACTCACCAAAAACAATGACTGGAGCTGAAGGTGACTCCTGAGGCTGACTTTCTTCTCTGAATCAGCCAATCTTGTGATCAGCCTCTCAGAACTCAGCTGAACCACTCTTTGGACAACAGACATTCAGACCTTACATGGGGCCACATGAAGCCTTTCTTGCTAGCTTGGTGGGGCCTATGAAAGCTTCCACTCTCTGCACATAGCTGCTAATTCCCCAGAGTCACTACCCACCCATGATACAACAATATCAAGTCATTAATAAAAAGAAGAGAAAGATAATATGATGTATTGGGTATTACAAGATAGGAGAGTCAAGCCTTCGAGTCAGGAAGACCTCAGTTCATGTCTTGCCTTTGTATGACTTTGGGTACTTCTTGGGTAGCCCTTTAAGACATAGGAGGGTTAGATAGAATTTGATGTCCTAATGGATCTAGCTACTTTTCCCTCTCAGGATTAATTCCACTGAGAGTAAGGTTTAAGAATTTCTTTTTAAGCCCTATTCCTCTCCTTCTCATAATAGTATTCCTCCCCTACCCTTCCCATACCCTCTTTCTGTGGTATAGATTATTCTATTTTTCTTATTCTTTCACGTTACTCTTGATGTCATCTTCTATTCCCACCCCCCCCACAACTTTCCCCCCAGATAATCTTACTCCATTTAGTACTTCCTTATTAGTACTTAGTACCAACTTCTCCTTATTACTAATTTTTTAATTACAATAATAGTGACAACAATTGTTTTAGAATTAAACATAATATTTCTCCATATAGAAATATAAATAATTTGATCTTACTGAAGCCCTGGAAGAAGGCAATTTAAAGGTCAGAATTTTCTTTCTTTCCCCCCCCTCTTTCTTATTTACCTTTTCCTGTTTCTCTTGGTTTTTGTGGTTGCATTTCTAACTTTCCATTTAGTCCTGGTCTTTTCTGTGCAAATGCTTTGAAATCTTCTATCTTGTTGAATACCCATACTTTCCCCTGGAAGTATATAGTCAGTTTTGATGGGTAGGTGATCCTTGGCTGTAGACCCAATTCTCTTGCCTTTATGAATATCATGTTCCAAGCCTTGCAGTCTTGTAATGTAGAGCCTGACAGATCCTGTGTAATCCTGATTGGTGTTCCTTGATATCTGAATTGTCTATTTCTGGCTTCTTGTTTTCTCCTTAACTTCGAAGCTTTTGAACTTGGCTATTATATTCCTGGGGGTTGTCTTATGAGGAATTAGTGTAGAGGGTGATCTATGGATCTTTTCAATGTCTATTTAGCCCTCTTGCTCGAGGACATTGGAGCAGTTTTGTTGGATCATTTATTGTAATACACTCTCTAGGTTTCTATTTTCTGGAACACCAATCATTCTCAAGTTGTCCCTCCTGGGACATGGTCTATTAACTTCTCATTTAGATAGTTCATGTTTCCTTCTATTTTGTCAGTCTTCTGACTTTGCTTTATTAATTCTTATTGTCTTGTGAGATCATTGGCTTCTAATTGCCTAATTCTAGCCTTTAGAGACTGGTTTTCAGCTATAATCTTTTGGTTTTTCCTTTTCAATGTGGTCTAAATGGTTCTTCAAGGCTTCTAGCTGGTCATGTCTGGTCTTCAATTTGCTTATCAATTCATTTGCTTTCTGACCCTCACTTTCCAATTGCGAAATTCTACCTTTTAAACAGTTATTTTCTTGCCATATCTCTTCCAACTTTCTCATGATCTCAGATTTGAACTCTTCAAGATTTTGTGACCCATTTTCATTTTTTTAGGAAGGTTTGGAGGTCTTTAATTGTTTGTCCTCATCTGTTTTCTGGGCTTTTTTCTGTTCAGAAGTTATCAGGTGTTAGAGTTTT
The DNA here is from genome assembly GCF_016433145.1 of Gracilinanus agilis. Lineage (NCBI taxonomy): Eukaryota > Metazoa > Chordata > Mammalia > Didelphimorphia > Didelphidae > Gracilinanus > Gracilinanus agilis. The sequence goes on from NW_025393225.1 coordinate 8,442, forward strand.
TTCTTGGTTTTCTTTTTATTTGCTGGGCCTTGTTTGGCATCATTATACTTTATCTGCCAGAAGTATGAGTAAGGCGATCTGATTCTCTTTGTATGGAGTTAGGGAGCAGTTTCTGCCTGAGACTATTTTGTAAGTCTCCTGGCTTCTCTGGCGACCCATCTGGGGTCAGTGGTCTAGCTGTTTTTTTTAAACCCTTGTACTTCAGTGTATTGTCTCATAGGTGGAAGATTGGTAAGGGTGGGCAATGGGCATCAAGTGACCTGCCAAGGGTCACACAGCTGGGAAGTGGCTGAGGCCGGGTTTGAACCTAGGACCTCCTGTCTCTAGGCCTGACTCTCACTCCACTGAGCTACCCAGCTGCCCCTGGTCTAACTGTTTTAAGGGTCAAGCCCCCGTGTTCCTAGCCAGTTGCCCAGAGCCCAGAACTTGGTCCACACTTGCTGCACCACCTGAGGTTTTCCCCTCAGTCTCAGCATGCTGGATTCTGCGGCTGCCTCTCTCAACCTCACTCCCTTGTCCAAGGTCTGAGTTTTCCGGCCACCTGGAATCTCAGATCTTACTGCTCTCAAGGGCAAGCTCCTAGTGGTGCCAGTTAGCTGCCAAGGAGCTAGATTTTGCGCCCTGGCTCGCTCTCACTCTCGAACACAGTCTCTGACTCTGGTACTCTGGCTGTGGTAGGGGATGGTTGATCCACTCGCTTTTTGATGGGAGCTATTTCCACCACCTCTTACGGAATGGAAGTGCCCAAATCCCATTCACCTTCAGTACTGTGCCGTATTGTGGGGTCCCTTCTTTCATTTTTGTTGGGGTTTTTTTGTCATTTGGAGGTACGCTATATTTGTTGGCAAGGAGAGAAAGTCTCCCTGCCTCTCGTGTGTCACCATCTTAATCTGGAGGCCTTCTGAGACACAAATATGGTATTGATCCCAAAGCCAGATAGGTCAAAAACAGAGAAAGACTGGGTAGCTCAGTGGAGTGAGAGTCAGGCCTAGAGATGGGAGGTCCTAGGTTCAAACCCGGCCTCAGCCACTTCCCAGCTGTGTGACCCTGGGCAGGTCACTTGACCCCCATTGCCCACCCTTACCAATCTTCCACCTATGAGACAATACACCGAAAGTGCAAGGGTTTAAAAAAAAACAAAAAAAACATTATAATAAAAAAAACAGAGAAAGAAATCTAGAGATCAATCTCCCTAATGAACATTGATTCGAAAATCATGAACAGAATAATAGCAAAAAGACTCCAGTGAGTGATTACGAGGGTTAATCCTCATGATCAGGTGGGATTTATACCAGGAATGCAAGGATGGTTCAACATTAGGACAACCATCCACATAATTGGCCATATCAACAAGCAAACCAACAAAAAGCACGTGATTATCTAAATAGATGCTGAAAAAGCTTTTGACAAAATACATCACCCATTCCTTCTGAAAACACTAGAAAGTTTAGGAATAGAAGGGCCTTTCCTAAAAATAATAAATGGAATATATCTAAAACCATCAACAAACATCATCTGCAATGGGGATAAATTAGAAGCATTCCCAATAAGGTCAGGAGTGAAACAAGGATGCCCACTGTCACCTGTATTCTTTAACATTGTACTGGAAACACTGGCAGTAGCAAATAAAGAAGAAAAGACATTGAAGGTATTAAAATAGGCAAGGAGGAGACCAACCTATCACTCTTTACAGATGATATGATGGTCTGCTTAAAAAATCCCAGAGATCCATAGTTTCCCTCTTTATATTCAAGTAATTCACCCATTCTGAATTTATCTTAGTGTAGGGTATGAGATGTTGATCTAAACCTGGTCTCTCCCATATTGTTTTCCAAATTTCCCAACAGTTTTCCAAATTTCCCCAAAATAGTGGATTTTTGTCCCACAAATTGGGCTCTTTGGGTTTATCATACACTGTCTTGCTGATGTCATTAACCCCAACTCTATTCCACTGATCCTCTCTTCTGTCTCTTAGCCAGTACCATATTGTTTTAATGACTGCTGCTTTATAGTATAGTTTAATATCTGGTAGTGCTAGACCCCCTTCATTCACATTTATTTTCATTATCTCACATGATATTCTTGATCTTTCGTTATTCCAATATATATTTGTTATATATAAAAATCAAGCGATTCCCCAATTGATAAATGGGCAAGAGACATGAATAGGCAATTTTCAGGTAAAGAAATCAAAAGTATCAATAAGCACATGAGAAAGTGTCCTAAACCTCTAATAATTAGAGAATTGCAAATCAAAATAACTCTGAGGTATCACCTCACACCTAGCAGATTCGCTAAAATGAAAGAAGGGGAGAGTAATGAATGTTGGAGGGGATGTGGCCAAATTGGAACATTAATGCATTGCTGGTGGAGTTGTGAACTGATCCAACCATTCTG
>NW_025393226.1:0-3940 GCF_016433145.1 Gracilinanus agilis
CAAGCACACTTTCTCTCCTGAGGCCACCCCAGGTAGAGAAGGAGATTCTAAATGATCAGTACCTGCCACAAGCCCAAGCCCCCAGCCCCAATAACTTGAACTCTGAGTTAAAATTCCTCTACATCACAGTCCTTGGAAGGTGACTGGTGACAGAGGGGATATTGTAATGATTTAATGCTCTGTTTGTTTGGATACAGGATGGAGGCATTTCCATTCTCTCATCACCCTGAAGGTGACCAATCTACCTTTCCCTCAGAGTCAGTCATTTCCTGACAAAACATTGGGAGAGGGAGGCTCCCCAAAAGAATTTGACAAATGGGGTGAGGAAGTGGGGGATGGGTCACAAGGTACCTCCTTTATGCTGCTGGCTGCAAAGTGGTTTACAAACCTTTTTTGTGATACCTAATTATCCAGAAGATATAAGGATTCCCAATTTCCTTTACTCCTGGGAGAAATCATCTATCATCATTTTGTTTGTTTGTACAAACCTTTTCAAATTAATGTAACCAAAATTATTCATTTTACATTTTGTAACATTCTCTATCTCTTCTTTGGTCTTCAATCCTTTCATTTCCCATCAGTATAACAGGTATACTATTCTATGTTCACAGAATTTACTTAAAATTTCCTTCTTTATAGTTAAGTCATTCGCCCATTTTGAATTTATCTTGGTATAGGATGAAAGATGTTGATCTAAACTTAATCTCTCCCATACAGTTTTCCAATTTCCCCAGCAGCTTTTGTCAAAAACTGTTGTACTCTCTCTTACTGAGGTCATTTACCCCAAGTCTATTCCACTGATCCTCCCTTCTCTCTCTTAGCCAGTACTATATTGTTTTCATGATGACAGCTTTATAGTATAGTTTTAGATCTGGTACTTCTAGGTCTCCATTCTTCACATTTTTTTCATTAGTTCCCCTGAATTCTTGATCTGTTATTCTTCCAAATGAACTTCATTATAACTCTTTAAAAATATTACTTTGTCAGATAATTGCCTATTCATATCCTTTGACCATATATCAACTGGGGATATTCTTGTATACATTCCAGTCATTTCTCTATGTACTTGAGAAAAGAGAACTTCATTAGAGACACCTGTAAACAAATTCCATCATCATGGTTATTATGTCTTCATTCTATTTCCCCTTGTTTAGTTTCTGACTGCCACATTCCCTAATTTGTCCTCTTTTCTGGTATTTCCACCTCCTTCTCTTATTCTTTCCCCTCCTACTTTCCTGTATGGTACAATAGAATTCTATACCCAATTGATTGTGTATATTCTTCCCACATTGGGCCAAATCTGATGAGAGTAAGATTCAGGTGCTCCCTCCCAACTTCCCCCATGTTCCCCTCCACCACGAAAGCTCTTTCATGCCTCATTTTTTAGGTGAGATAATCGACCCCATTCTATTTCTCCCTTCCCCTTTCTCCCAATGCATTCCCCTTTCTTACATCTTAAATTTATTTTTTTTCTATCATCCAATCATATTCCACTCACCCCCTTGCTTCCTGTCTAAGTACGTTCTTAAGAGTTACAAGTGTTATTTTTCCATGTGGGTATGTAAACAGTTCATCTTTATGGAATGTCTTTTTTTTAAGTTTATTTATTTAGAATATTTTTCCATAGTTACATGAATCACGTTCTTTCCCTCCCCTCCTCTGCCCCACTCCCATAGCCAATGAGCCATTCCACTGGAATTTACATGTGTTCATAGATCAAGACACATTTCCATATAATTTGAATTTGCACTAGGGTGATCTTTTAGAGTCTACATCCCCAATGATATCCCCATTGAACCATGTAATCAAACAATTTTTTTATTCTGTATTTCTACTCCCACAGTTCTTTCTCTCAATGTGGATAGCATTCTTTCTAACAAGTCCCTCAGAAAAACAATAATAAAAAAGTTTTAAAAATAAAAAACATATAGCTTACAATCAGTGACACACTGTGTCAGTCAAGGAGAGATAGAATACAAAGGTTCCTCACGAAAAATGAGATTCATCTAACTTGGCCATGAATCACTGTGTGAATGCAAATGATTTTCACAAAGTAACAGCTTTATAAAACAGTAGTACAGAAGATAATGCACATTTAATGAAAGTACCAATATCCCCCAAATCACAAAGGCACAGTTAATGACAATAGCAAAGAAACCCATTATCATATAGGATTCACATATGTCTGCTTTGTGACATTTAAAAAAAAACCTTAGAAGCTAATGGATACTTGTCACAAGTTTTACAGGTGTAGCAAATCTTTCAACCTTGGCTGAGATGTTTTTAACAAAGTCAATTACTGCTATCATTCCAAAATATGGCAGAGGAGCCAAGAAAAAAAAACACAAATCTCTGTACTGTTGGTGAAAACCTTTTTAGGTCTAAAATGTCACCAAGAACCTAGATCATTCTGGTGTAGGTAGATTAAACTAAATATTTAAAATCATCCAGAAACTACTTATACTTCATGAGAAATGCTCCCCCTTGGGAGTCATCCAAGGGTACTATGCCCAGGGAACAACTTCCCAGATCCTCTGATACAAGACTGTTATATGTCTCATCCATTACATTTTTAGAAATGTGGAGGTGGGGACATATAATAATAGTATTCACTTCAGCTACTATATGGACCATTACCTCTTGTTAGAAAGAACTCAAAGGCAGGCAAAATGATCAGTCAGAATTATTGAAAAAAAAACAAGAAATCTAAAAATCGCTTTCGAAGACCCCTTCAAATCAGTCTGAAATTGTTAGGTCATCCAAAGGTTGTATACAGTTGTACCCGGTTTTGATGGAGCACATCCATCATGTAAGTGACAATGAATAAAGGCAAAATGGAAGGAAAAGGCCATATAAGTGACCTTGATGGATCTGGTGACAACCTCAATAGTCAAAGCACAGAAGCTTAAATGATTCAGTGTAAGAGAAAGATATTGATCATTATCCCTTTAGGTTTCTTTTGTTACACCTCTGGGATCTGCCATAGTGAGGGCAAATTCTACACTGAGCATAGTATGGAGGAATCCCAAATTGGATATACTTTAGAGACTGGGCAGGCCCAAATAGCAAGGGGTTATGGGGAGATGAATTTCTCCCATGAATCTCAGGTAAAATAATCTCAAAGACCAGTTTACCCAGAAATGGTAGGAAGAAAAAGCATCCTAAAATTGTGAGCAATTTTACATAAGTAATGCACTGCTCTCTCATAGAGTGGGCCATGCTTCCACAAGAGTAACCTTCCTTCCCCTTCCCCATTAAGGTAAAACGGTAGGGTCCACGTGCTACCTCAGTCCCCTTTCCCACAGCCAGTAGCATGGAAGCCTTCCTGGGTTAGCCAAACTGGGTTGGGGGGTGGTGTTCCTCTGCTGAAAATGAAAAAAACACACACACACACATAGGGTGGGAAGTGAAGGGATTTATACATCATCCAGTTCTTAAAACCTCCAAGCCTGCATGCAATCAGCAATGGTAATGGCAATAGCAACAGCAACAACAGAAGCAGCAGGATCAAGAACAATGAGGCAGAAGTAGCCAACTTGGAGTTATCAGCAGGAGGCTGGATCAGCAGCAGCAATAGCAGAGGAAACAGTGAGGAGCACTGGCTCAAGCAGATGGGTGTGAGAAGAGGCTTATCCTTTCTCAGCCAAAAGCCCCCAACTAAGTCACTCAAATTAAAGCAGCCGTGAGGGTGGGGAGTGCAGGAGAAATGGGAAAGAAAAAAATTGGCAGGAGCAGGGCAGCAGCTCTGAAGAGAGTTCTGAGTTTGCTCAGAGTTCGAGGGGGGGAGGGCAAAAAGCCCTGGCAGGAGAAATGTGGCTTTGCAAAATTTATCTAGGCTATCTTAAAAAATTGAAAATTCTTTCTCCAAATTCAGTGGTTGCCATCATTGTAACGATTAAAATTAATATACAATAATTTCAATATATTTTATAATATGTAT
>NW_025393227.1:0-2668 GCF_016433145.1 Gracilinanus agilis
AAAATGGCATTTGAAACATTCTGAGAAATCAAACATGAATATATTACTTGCTTCCCAAATATTGTGGGCTTCATTTTTCTGACTTACCTTTATTTTCTTCCTGTTTTCTTCTTGCTGAGCACATCATAGATACTCAATAAATATTTTGTCATAGAGCCTGAGAGATCTGTTATCTAGTTCAGTGATGGCAAACCTTTTAGAGACAGAGTTCTGGGCCCTTCTCCAGATCCAGTGCCATGNCTACTCTGGACTAGTCTATCCACCATTTCCAAAAGCTCATTAACCTGCTTTTCCCTGGTCAGGCCACTTTCTTTGTTGTTAAAACCACAAAATCTTTTTTCACATTGTTTAATCAGTCTCTGGAGACGTTCATTTCTTGTATTTTTGATGTAATTGTCCAAAGTCTCAGTCCCTAGATCTTCAATCCTGGTGAAGAGCACAATCATGTACTTAGTGACATCTGGTCCAAATATGACTTTCAGATCCCTGACAGGTTTCTCATCTTCTTCAGTAAACTGGCCCAGGTGAATCACAAGAATGAAAATTTTGGCTCCTGGAGACAAACAAAGGTCAAGAAATCCCTCTTCTTCTTGTTTTATAGGAATATCTTCACTCTCCAGGAAATAGTTAAAGGAAGGTGTATCAACAACTACAATATTCTTCCCTTTCCAGGTTCTGTTCTTGCTCTGAAAGCTCTTAGTGATTGGTTTTGTTGAAAGTTTGGCTTCAAAATGCTGCTCCCCAATAATGGTATTTCCAGTGGAGCTCTTTCCAGTTCCACTTTTCCCTACAAGGATGAGCTTCACCATATCTGCAGGAAGAAACATATGAAAGATTTACAGTCATGCCCTCACTGGAAATGCCGCTGACCTTGTGTTCTGTATTTCTCATATGCTACATTGCTGGATTTCACCTCCTTCCTTTGGTCCAATTTACATATCTCCTCTAATCTCTTTCTCCTCCTTCTCTGACTAAAGATATACTCTCTTATTGCCAGTTTAATAGGGATACTTAATGATGAGCAACTAATCCTGGGAGTATGTATACCTGGTGGCAAGCCTGTATCTCAGTCTGAAGCTTGGAGAGTCATTGTATCTAGCAGGAAGGAAAGAGAATGTGTTTCTCCCCTGGGACCTTTTGTACACACTCTCAGTTCTAGCTCAATACCCAACTGAAAGCCCCTTCCCTTTTTTCCTACCAACCAGTAACCAGACAGGAAATAACGCAGACGATAGCTGCACATGCTCCTAAGTGGAGATCTTGATCCCTTCATGCCATTTACATATTTCCAGAAATGGGCTCCCCAAATGTGCACACTTTAAGGACTGGGCTCTCATTTGTCAGTTCCCTATTACACAAACAATAGGAAACTCCTTTTCATTCAGGGTAATTCAAAAAAGAGAATGATGGAGGTAATTCACTATTACTATGCCCTANCTATCAGTTTTCTTCATCATAAAATGAGAAGGTTGGGCTGGATGACCTTTGAAGTTTCTTCAGCTCCACAGCCAATGATCTGTAAAATGGCACCATCATCTTTCTCACAGGCTTGTTGCAAGAAATTCTTTGTGAATTTCATATTTGTGTTCCTTCTCTAACCTTAACAACAATCATTCCCCAAACCTGTCTTCATATCTGCCTTGTATCATGCCTCAAGTCTTCATTGTTTCCTCCTATTTGACTGATTCATTCCTACCCATACTATCTTCCTCTCCTTCACTCAGACTGTTCATTCTCCCTCCCTTCTCCAAATGCTAGCCATCCTTCTGGGCCCAATCCATATCCTGCCCCATTCCATGAAGTTCTTCATGTTATGAAAGAATAGAGCTAGGTCTAAATTGTGGAAAGTGAAGGTCAGTGTACCTTGGACCTTGTGGTAAAATTAATTTCAGTTTCATTTCTGCATATTTCTTCAGATGGAGGAGGAAAGACAAGATGGAAAGCTTTGTGGCAATGCTGAAGTTCCTGCCAAACGGGCACCTCAAGGTGATGGTGAAATTGGTTTGATAATGAAGGTTTTTCTCTATAAGAGAGCAGTACCAACTGTGCATTAAATAGGTGGCTACCTAGATGATATGATATTGGGATAAGAGGAAGGTTTCATTTGACCCTGAAATCTATCCCTTACCTACCTGGTAAATTCCTGAAATGCCATCAATATTGCAAGATACAAATAGACTTGGATAGAACAGAACATTAAGCCTGAGACCCTAAGGCTTTATACTTACTGCCTATGTGACCCTGGGCAAGTCACTTAGTCCTATTTGCCTTAGTTTCCTCACCTGTAAAATGAGCTGGAGAAGGAAATAGTAATCTGCTCTACTACCTCTGCCAAAAAACAAACAAACAAAAAAACAAAAACCACCAGATGGGATCAAGGAAAGTCAAACATGTCTGAAATGACTGAATGAAAAAAAAGCATAAGGCTTTGTGGGAGGAGGATCTACCTTTCATTGCATTCGCCCCCAAGCCCTTGAGATCCCTTCAAATGGGGAGAAGTAACAGGCAGCAGAAAGGGGAAAGCTGAGAGGCCACATGATATTTTGGGGAAAGTACTAATATTATAGTCAGAAGAACTCTCAGGGTCTTGTTCTGTTACTTAGTAGCTATATGAGTCTAGATTTCCTCACCTGCAAACTAAGGGCATTAATATGCTTTACGTACCTCA
>NW_025393228.1:0-5163 GCF_016433145.1 Gracilinanus agilis
ATAAAATGTTCTTGTTTGCCAGTGGTGTCCTGCTGTGCTAATGATTCGTTCTCTCTCTCTCTCTCTCTCTCTCTCTCTCTCTCTCTCTCTCTCTCACACACACACACACACACACACACACACACACACACACACACATCTCATATCTCATCTTTGAGGCCAAGCTTCGTCATTATAATTTCAGAGCATTCAGTTTTGATCATTTTGTTCTTATTGTTATTTACTTTGCTTCCCCTCCCCACACCTGGTTCTGCTTACTTCACTCTGGATCAGTTCAGAGAGTCTTCATGTTTCTCTGTTCTCATCATTATAGTCATTTATTTTATCACTTATATGGTAGCCATAGAACAGTTTATTAGCAGAAAGAAGAGCAAAAAAGCCAAGTGAAAATTCATCTTTGCATATCTTGGCCAGACCTCTGTGGTTCCAGGGAAACTGCTTTCCTGGATGGCTTTCCCCAATGAGATTATGTGTCCTGTACTGTGAGCATCCTTGGGGAAGGTTTTTGGTTTTAGTTTTTCCTTTTTACATTGGCCTGTGTGATAGAGTTTGAAAAGAGAACAACCATCTGTTTGGTGAGTTAATGAGGACACATGGGTCCCCACACCCACCAATGTTCTACTTAGCCCTGGATCAGTTTAAGGGTACAAGTCATGTCTCTGATACTAGTGATCCAAAGACATGGAGATGGATAGAGACTAGCCCTTCAGATGTGGGCATTTGTTCAGAAGCAAGAAACTTACCATCCAAGTGGAATCAGCTGAGAGTTGACAAAGAGAGGGTCGAGTAATTCAGAAATAGTAACTCTGCAGGCAAGAGTAAGAAGCCTCTTTTCCTGCTTAGGTGCTTAGGAGCCCAGCAGGTTGTGCATTTATTTTAAGGTCAAGGTTCTTGATTAAAAGATCAGGGAAAGAAGGGCCCAATGGTTGGTGTGGTTGTCCTATACATCAAGCATTTCTCTTTCACATAGCAATACAATGATGAACAACCATTGGTCAGATTTGGCCTCCAACATTTGTTTTTCTGAATTGTCATTTTCTCAGCCCCTTGGGAAATGAGTCTAGGGGCTGTCAGTAGATCCAGAGATCAAAGGGAGAATGAGATCAGTGTGTTTCTGTGAACAGATCTGTGATTCTGTGCTGGCGGCTGCCTGAGGTCTTAGATACAAGATATACCCCAAAGCTGGGCAAAGATGATTCCATCACAAGGCAGAGTTCTTGGCAACCCCTTCTGAGTCCTTCTTCCTCTTGGGACTTTGTTAGAAATCACTGGACCCCAACACACAAAGAAATAATGAAAACAGGGTCTTCTGCAACAACAGCATGTTTAGCAGGTTCTCAGTCCCCCCAAATAGGGACCAGAACACTTTAGTAAATGGTAGCTTAGGCAAGTGCTGAGCCATCAAAACAGAGAGCGTCTACTTGTATGGATGGCCATAATAAGGCTGGTACTTTGAAAAAATAAATAAAATTGACAAAGTATTGGTCAATCTAATAAAAAAGGAAAGAAGAAAAACAAATTATCAGTATGAAAGATGAAAAGGGAGATCTCACCTCTAATGAAGGGGAAATCAAGGCAATCATTAAAAACTATTTTGCCCAATTATATGGCAATAAATTTAGCAATCTAGGTGACATGGATAAATATTTATAAAAATATAAATTGCCAAAATTAACAGCAGAAAAATAGAATAATTAAAATAATCCCATATCAGAAAAAGAAATTGAACAAGCCATCAAAAAACTCCCAAAGAAAAAATCCCCAGGACCAGATGGATTCACAAGTGAATTCTATCAAACTTTCAAAGAACAATCTTTCCAATACTATACAAACTATTTGACAAAATAAGCAAAGAAGGTGTTCTACCAAACTCCTTCTATGACACAAATTTGGTATTGATCCCAAAGCTAGGTAGATCAAAAACCGAGAAAGAAACCTACAGACCAATATCTATAATGAATATAGATGCAAAAAACTTAAACAGAATATGAACAAAAAGACTCCAGCAAGTGATCATGAGGGTTATTCATTATGATCAGGTGGTATTTATACCGAAAATGCTAGGATGGTTCAACATTAGGAAAACCATTCACATAATTGACCATATCAACAAGGAAACCAATAAAAACTACACGATTATCTCAATAGGTGCTGAAAAAGCCTTTGACAAAATATAACACCCATTACTACTGAACACACTAGAAAGTTTAGGAGTAGAAGGGCCTTTCCTAAAAATAATAAATGGTATATATCTAAAACCATCAACAAGTATCATCTGCAATGGGGATAAATTAGAAGCATTCCCAATCAGATCAGGAGTGAAACAAGGATGTCCATTATTACCTCTATTATTTAACTTTGTACTAGAAACACTAGCAGTAGCAATTAGAAAAGAAAAAGAAATTGAAGATATTAAAATAGGAATGAGGAAATCAAGCTATCACTCTTTGCAGATGATATGATGGTCTACTTAAAAAATTTTAGAGAATCAACTAAAAAGTAGAAATAACAACTTTAGCAAAGTTGCAGGATACAAAATAAATGCACATCAATCATCTGCATTTCTATTTATTTCCATCACATCGCAGCAGGAAGAGTTATAAAGGGAAATTCCATTTAAAATCACCCTAGACAATATAAAATAATTAGGAATCTATCTGCCAAGACAAACATGGGAATTATACAAACACATCCACGAAACCCTTTCCACACAATTAAAACTAGATCTAAACAACTGGAAAAAACATTGATTGCTCATGAGTAGGACGAGCTAACATAATAAAAATGACCATCCTACCCAAATTAATTTACCTATTTAGTGCTATACCTATCAAACTACAAAATAACTTTTTTACTGAATTAGAAAAAAACTATAACAAAATTCATTTGGAAGAACAAAAGATCAACAATATCAAGGGAAATAATGAAAAAAAAATATGAAGGTGGCCGAGCAGTACCAGATCTTAACCTGTAGTATAAAGCAGTAGTCCTCAAAACAATATGGTACTGGCAAAGAGATAGAAGGGAAGATCAGTGGAATAGACTAGGGCCAAGTGACCTCAGCAAGACAGTTTTCAATAAACCCAAAGAGCCCAACTTTTGGGAGGAAAACCCACTATTTGACAAAACCTACTGGGAAAATTGGAAAACAGTATGAGAGAGATTGGGTCTAGATCAACATCTCACACCCTATACCAAGATAAACTCAGAATGGGTGAATGACCTGAATATAAAGAAGGAAACTATAAGTAAATTAGGTAAGCACAGAATAGTATACTTGACAGATGTTTGGAAAAGGAAAGATTTTAAAACCAAGCAAGAGTTAGAAAAAAAATCACAAAATGTAAAATGAATAATTTTGACTACATTAAACTAAAAAGGTTTTGTACAGACAAAACCAATGCTACCAAAATTAGAAGGGAAGCAACAAATGGGGAAAAATCTTCATAACAAAAATCTCAGATAAAGGTCTAAATTACTCAAATATACGAGCTAAATCAATTGTACGAAAAATGAAGCCATGCCCACATTGATAAATGGGCAAGGGACAAGAATAGGCAATTTTCTAATAAAGAAATAAAAAGTATCAATAAGCACATGAGAAAGTGTTCTAAATCTCTAATAATTAGAGAAATGCAAATCAAAACAACTGTGAGGTATCACCTGACACCTAGCAGATTGGCTAAAATGACAGCAAATGAAAGTGGTGAATGTTGGAGGGGATGTGGCAAAATTGGGACATTAATGCACTGCTGGTGGAGTTGTGAATTGATCCAATCATTCTGGATGGCAATTTGGAACTATGCCCAAAGGGCTTTAAAAACTATCTGCCTTTGGATCCAGCCATAGCACTGCTTGGTTTATACCCCAAAGAGATCATAAAGAAAAAGACTTGTACAAAAATATTTATAACTGTGCTCTTTGTAGTGGCATAAAATTTGAAAATGAGGGGATGCCCTTTGATTGGGGAATGGCTGAACAAATTGTGGTTTCTGTTAGTGATGGAATACTATTGTGGTCAAAGGTATAGAGAACTGGAGGAATTCCATGTGAACTGGAATGACCTCCAGAAACTGATGCAGAGTGAAAGGAGCAGATCCAGGAGAACATTGTACACAGAGACTAATACTCTGTGGTATAATTGAACATAATGGACTTCTTTACTAGCAGCAATGCAACAATCCAGAGCAAGGCTGAGGGACTTATGACAAAGAAAACTAGCCACAATCAGAGGAAGAACTATGGGAGGAGAAACACAGAAGAAAACAACTGCTTGATCACATGGGCTGATGGGGATATTATTGGGGATATAAACACTAAACGATCACTCTAGTCCAACTATCAATAATATGGAATTAAGTTTTAATCAATGATACATGTAAAACCCAGTGGAATTGTGAGTTGGCTAGGAGGGGCTTAGTGGGGTTTGAGGGAGAGGGAAAGAACATGAAACCTGTAACTACAGGAAAATATTCAAAATTAACATTAAAAAAAAGAAAAGTATAATATAGGGGCAGCTGAGTAGCTCAGTATATTGAGAGCCAGGCCTAGAGATGGGAAGTTCGGGGTTCAAACCTGGCCTCAGACACTCCCTCACTGTGTGACCCTGAGCAAGTCACTTAACCCTTTTGCCTAGCCCTTACCACTATTCTGCCTTGGAACCAATAGTTTTGATTCTGAGATGCAAGGTAAGGAGTTAAAAAAAAAAAGATAATGCCCTTTATGTATCTATGGTCATAATTTTTTTAGTTTGGACCTAATGAACACAGTATGGAAAGAGTACTGACTCTGGAGTCAGAGGTGAGATAATGAGCTTAAACCTACCCTGGCCATCTTTAGATTTAATCACCAAAGGTGAAAACATCTCCATTTAACTCACAAGTTGGGTGGTCTGTAACCCACATGTCCTAGAATGAGTAACAAATCAGAATTTACTTACTATCTCCAGGGCAGTCCTAAGAAAAGCAACTGTAGTGATTGGGCATGTAAACTAAGAGGAAGGCACAGGAAGTGATGCAAAAAAAAGGCCCCTTTAAAAAGAGAGAGTTGAGTGAGTCAGGGGCTTATGGTTCTTACTTAGACGTGGAGGAGCTCTGGACCTGGGACCCTGAGACTGCTCTTAAATCTCTCTCTTAGAACTACATGTGGTGAGTGAAGAAGGCT
>NW_025393229.1:0-1641 GCF_016433145.1 Gracilinanus agilis
TATCCATTAGCATGTCCTATCTGGGGCGACGCTTCACCTTAATTTTCCTTGAAGTTTTCTCTGGATTCATGATCATCATTGACATATTTGTACCTCAAGGTGAGAAACTTTTCAGTGAATGGACTCCAATATTTAGAAGGTATCTACAATGAATAAGTGATGCCATTGTGTTANAAGGCAGTAAAAATGACAGAAGGGAGGATGAAACCATTCTCTAGCATAGGTATGAATGTGGGCCAGGCTTGATAGGAGGATGGCTATGCAAATTGTATCATAGAAGAGCAATAAAATATTGTTTTGGTGAAAGAAATAACGAATATGAAGAGGACATGAGAAAACCTATATGAGCTGATACAGAGTGAAATAAGTTGAATAAGCAAACAATATACACAATGAGCACAACAAAATAAGAAGAAATGGTTTTAACAACAACAAAAGCATAAAGGCTGTGTAGCTATCATGATCAAACAACATTATAAGAAATAGGAAAGAATGGCTCTTCTCTTCTTTTCAAGGCTGAGGTACTATGGGTATACAACATACAAGTCTGAGGAATGGGTATACACTGTTGAATTGCTTTCATGCCTCTTTGCTTATTTTTAGTTAAGAGAAATGTTTTTCTCCATTTAGGAAAGAGGAAGGACCTATTTGGCAAGGAATCACTTGTCAAAACCAAATATCTCAGTAAAGGAAGTGAATCTTCACTTGATTGACTTGGTTCAGTAATGATATGTATTATTCCATGTTATAGGCCCCCTCCAGCCTTTCTTCTCTCTGCTCTAGTGTGCAGAAGAGGAAGATGTCTAAGGAATGTTTGCCTCTAGCCATCTTGTACATCACACAAGCAGAGCCACTGGCTGCAACCCTTTGGAAGAAGGCCCAGGAAGAGAATGGTTTCCTTTATGATAGCTGCATGGGAAACTGCTTTCTTACCACAGCAAGACTAAACATACAAATGCCAATCAAATTGAGATTAGTTAGAGGAATTTGTCATAGCTTGAAACTCTCCTTGTCCTAAACACAAATGAAAGAGATTCCAAATGAACACCAGAAAGTGCAGAACCACCTGCACTTTTAAATCTTTGCTTGGAATGGAAAATTCATTTTTCCACCAAAGTCTCTTTTCTACCACCTAATCTTTTCTCCCATTGACATTAAATGTTCTGGGTCCTACCTCCTTGATCACAATGATAAAAGAGAAAAACACAGGGTACATAACACAACTTTGTTTTCATAATATGTCAGGGCTGAAGGCAGCCAGGTACAGTAGAAAAGCTTAGCTTAAATAAACCCTAATTTTCCCATCGTGTGTCCTCAGATCTGACTGTTCTTAGGATGATACTTGCTGTACTTGGAAAAGGAGGCTTAGCAGGAGCCTTTTCATGCCTTCTCCTCTACACATTGGAACTCTACCCAACTGAAATCAGGTATAACTTCAGGGAAATGTAACCAGACCCTCGATGTTCAATGATGGTGAAATGTTCCTATAAAGGATTCAAGCAGATATAAGTGTACTGAGTCACTCAGTTGAAAACACAGCCCATGTCTATTCTATTCAACTCAATTGAACAAGGACTTATTAAGTGCCTTTTCTGAGGCAGAAATAGTGATTAGTACTGGGGAGAGAAAGGCATAACTAAA
>NW_025393230.1:0-4785 GCF_016433145.1 Gracilinanus agilis
CCTTAAGTATTTGAACTTTTAATCTAAAATATGAGGATTTTTGAAATTCTCATTTAAAATGTACTTTGTAATGGTTACTTTTTGAATTGCTTTTTCTGGGATTGAGTTAATTCCTCTCTATGTTGACAATTATCTCCATTAAATATCATATTTATGATTCCACTCTTATTTAAAAGACACAACGTAATCCTATGTTGATAAACTTTGTCGTTTTGCTTTTCTGTGCGCCCAGTTCAAGGGAATTGTACCTCAATTTATGTACCACAGGAAGGGAAGGAATATCAGCCTGCTCCTCTCCTGACCTTTAATTACAGCTATCCCATTTGTTGAGGGTGGTGATGTCATTGCTAACCAAAGCGAAGTTTTACTACAACCATTATACCGTATCGGTTGGGTACTCTCGATTCTGACCAAATGAACGAGAGTTCAAACCTTGGGATTCGGGGAGCTGCTTGAGAACCTTTCCAACAGGAGGTTCTGAAGAGGCCGCAAAAGTCAAGCCCACAAAGCACGATTGTTCTCCACCACTATCTCCTGTCCGTTTCCCCTTTCCAGGCGACATTACACAGCCTCCGAACCGGTGCCTGGAGACCACGGAGTGCCCGCCTCCAGCGTTGAGGGGAGAAGAGCTTTGCGGCTTTTTCGAACTTCCCCAGTGAAATCTCTCCTGTTCATCTCTGACTGGGGAGGAGAACTGAAAACGCTTCTGGGGGAATCGAGCTTATGTCTTCTTCTCCCCCACCCTTTGGCGAAGGGCGCAGGAATACCGCTTCATCCTGCCCAGTGGGGCTTAACATTTTTAGCTTCGTTACGGGGTAATGGGGCGAAGCCATGCCAGAGTCACAGTGTTCACTCATCAAATATGCATGGTTTATGCTCTGCGCTAAAGGCTCCTTCTAAGAGTCATCTGGGCATCGAGGTCCACAGCGGGTCTCGCAGTGGGACAGAGCCTGACTGAGATGCTGATGGAAACAAAGCCCTGGCAGACATCAGATGCTTTCAGAAGACCTCTTTGTTCTCATTAGACAGGCTTGCCATGGAAGACGTTTCTCGACAGCATAATTCCACTGGTATTGTGGGTCCTTGTCGTGTTCCCCAAACCAGTGTCCCAAAGCTTCCCAAGTCATACTTTTGATAGGAGTTTCTTTGCACACTGGTAATTGTTTTAATTGCATTTCACTTCTTTCTACAGTAGTGGAACAGAATTCCCCAGAAGACTCTGAGCAGGTAAGCCTTTTGTGACAGGATATCATTTCGTTTTCCTCATTCATCTGCGTGGTCCATCTTGATCTATTACGGATCTCCATCCAAGGCAAGGCAGATTCTCAGGATCCCCAAAACAACACTTCTTCAATTGCCTCCATTCTCACGCTCACCATAACCCATAGTTTACTTCATTATCTGACATAGAATTATGTAGCGTGTTTTTTTTAAACCCAGTAGGATCCCTGTATCCTTAAGGAATATGTTCTGAACTCCTTCTGAGCCTACAGATAAATGTGTCCTCTCCCCCCGACTCCTTTCCGTGGGGGAGCCCTTCTCTGCAGTTCCCCACCCACCCACCTAACCTCTCCATAAAAAATGAAAAATTAAAGTGAAAGCAGAAGAGATCTCAGCTGGAGGGAGGTTAAAACCACGGAAAGTAAAAGCGTAGATGAGGGGTCCCTGCTAAGCACACCGACAACTGTTCTCTGTCAGAGCTGCCTAGGAACACGGAAGGATTCAAAGACTTGCTTAGGATCACAAATGCTGCATGTGACAGAGGGAACCCGGAACCTAGGTTAGCTGTACTCCCAGACCTACTGTCTACTCAGACCCCTATTTTATCTATTAATAGTTATTGGATGAAGGAAGAATGAACAAATTGTGTTCTTCCTTATGGCCACACTCCCTATCAGTTACCGGCCATGGGTTCCTTTCAAGGCATGTCTATAGTAGAAATATGTATCTTTTTCCTTGTGGGAATCCATTTTAGTTCTCAGGGATTCTCAGGTAAATTCCACCCATTATCAGTGTGGAATGGGGCTTAGTCCCTGGGGATGGGGTCCCGAGTCACGACAGGAACTTCTGTTGGAAATGTCTGAGCAGGAGGGAGAAAAGCAATAGAAAGAAGTGGCTGGTAAGTGGCTTCTAATTGGAATTCTTGCGGACAACCGCGGTAGGAAGATGTTAATCACATTGAGATTTTGGCGCAGGAATAGTCTACTCCCCAATTAGAGGCATTCTGGCAAATTGGTGCTATATCCTGCGAAGAAGTGATAAGCCCATTAGATGTACCTCATTGCTCTGGAGCTCCTAGAGAGGCAAACTGACATGGCAAGGCTTTAGCTATGAAGGCCACCAAAAGGAATAACTAAACACAAAAGATCTCCCAACAAGCTCAGCATTCACACAGCAGAGAAGGTTGTTCTGCAATGACCTGCAGATCTCATGCTTTGTCTGTGATGCTGTCAGTGACGAGAGTGAGTTTTATTATAGAAAAGAAGGTGAAAAGACTGGAGGAAAGCCTTTCTGCTCTCTGTGTGATCAAGTAGAATGAAATAGTCCTAGAAATGATACCAACTTTTTTTGTCATCCAGCAAGTGGCAAGACTTGAGAAACTGAAGAAGTGACAATCTGAAAAAGGAAGAGTCCATGTGGAGGAAAAGCAAGTGAGCTGAAAGGGAAGCAAATAAAGAGATGAAGGAAGATAGAAGGAAGAAGATAATGTAAAAGTTATGAACCCTAGGAGGAGGTGGGACCAAACTGAAGGAGGAATGGTAAAAAAAGAATAAATAAATTGATAGAATTTCAGAAGGAAAAAGGAAGTTAGGTGTGCCTATCAAAGAATGAAGGAGAACTTCAAAAAAAATTTAGTATTTTAATCAAATCCCAAGTAGCAGAGAAAAGGTCTGTGGGATAAACTGGATTCAAGTTTCCTCTTTCTCACTCATTGGTTTCATAACCCTAAGCCAGTCTTTACATCCTTCAGTGTTCCCACCCAACACTGACACGAAACACTTTGCCAATCTGCATTATTTTCTCTCTAAAAGGTCCCTGTGCCAGTGAAATCACACGTCAAAGAGGTGATTAGAATGACAGATCTAGAGTGAGATCCCTTGAAAACAGAGGACCACAGGGAGTGTACAGAAGTAGTACTTTGTAAGAAAGACAAAGACGGATCCTTTCACTTCTTGTACAAATGGTAGACCAGGTCAATTTTTTAGTAATCTGTAAAGATTTTTCTTCTACAGGATTGATAGAAGTATTCTTTAAGGAGATAAGTCTTAAGCTAGGTCTCAAAGAAAGTGGTGCACAATGAATGTTAGCAGATAGGCAGACACACATTTGAAATCAAAAAGACACCCTGGCCATGTCTAAATTATTTGCAAATAGTTCTTACTCGGTCGTATAATATTATTTCACCGAGTTTCATCAAGGATTATATTGCATCTAGAAATGATTGTATTTTTTTAATCAATATGCTTTGATGAAATTAGAATCTATTCCCTACTCCTATCTAGAATTGAAATCTGTTGAAGCTAGCCTCAAGAAACACGAGACTCATGTGAGATTGTTTGGCAGAACACTTTCGTAAGGAAGGCACAGAGAGTGCTGACATGGTACACTGAGTTTTTGCCTATTCATGATGTCTCATTGTCTTCATTGGTTAACTTTAGAGGAATAAAAAACCGGGAAGTCAGATTATTCTGGATGATAGACTGGCTCACTGATAGCTTCTGCAGCAATGTTTTCTTTCCTGCCCAATTGAATCATGGGGTAGGAATTGTTTCCATAACCTGCTCTATTAAGTCATCCTTTGTAGCATGTCACCTGGTGGTAAAACACCGGGCAACAACTCAAAAGCAGTTTGGATGGTTCTCTTCTGGAAATAAAGCTCATTATTTTTGTTTTCTTCTTAAAAGATTTTCTGATAAACCTGGGCCTGGTGATTCCTGGCCCACCTCAGCTGAAAAATTAGATTTTAATGTTCAGCTACAGCATCCTTCTGAAGTTTTGGGTGGCATGGATACCTTCTCACCCTTTCTAGCTTCCTTTTATGTTTTTGTTTTCTCATTAGAATTTAAGTTCTTTGCTGACCCAACCATTCTGGCTGGCAATTTGGAACTATGCTCAAAGGTTTTTTTTTTTTTTTTTTTTTTTTTTTTTTGCCATACCATTGTTGGGTTTGTACCCCAAAGAGATTATAAATAAACACACTTGTACGAAAATATTTATAGCTGCGCTTTTTGTGGTGGCAAAAAACTGGAAAACGAGGCTATGCCCTTCAATTGGGGAATGGCTGAACAAATTGTGATATACGCTGATGATGGAATACTATTGTGCTAAAAGGAATAACAAACTGGAGAAGTTCCAGGTGAACTGGAAAGACCTCCAGGAACTGATGCAGAGCGATAGGAGCAGAGCCAGAAGAACATTGTACACAGAGACCAATACACTGTGGTAAAATAGAATGTAATGGACTTCTGTACCAGCAGCAATACAAAGACCCAGGACAATTCTGAGGGATTCATGGTAAAGAACGCTACCCACATCCAGAGGAAGGACTGTAGGAGAGGAAACATATAAGAAAAACAGCTGCTTGAACGCATGGGTTGGGTTGGACATGATTGGGGATGTGGACTCGAAACTACCTCACCAATGCAACTATCAACAATTTGGAAATAGGTCTTGATCAATGACACATGTTAAAACCAGTGGAAATACACACCTGTCATGGGTGGGGGAAAGGGAAGTCGGGGGGGCATGAAGGGGAAAGTAAGAGCATGAATTATGTAACTATGA
>NW_025393231.1:0-7475 GCF_016433145.1 Gracilinanus agilis
AAGGAAGGAAGGAAGGAAGGAAGGAAGGAAGGAAGGAAGGAAGGAAGGAAGGAAGGAAGGAAGGAAAGAAGAAACATAATTATCAAAATATTTTTTAAAAAGCAAGTTCACAGACACTCTGTCCCCCATTAGGACCCCTTGCTATAGGAGATCCTGAGATAATGACTGCAAAAGAGGTAATGGGAAAGTGGGTGGTCAACAGAGCAGGTTGAGCTGATAAGCTCATTGGGGCTGGCATGCAGCACTAAAAAGAGGAAGTATTCTAAATTCTGGTTCTATCCTGATAAACTATAATTGGGTCCTTCAAGGCCCTCTAAGTTTGGCACTTTGGGCCAAAGCTCTGATTACTTTACCCAAATTACTAGTCAATTGCTCTAGTGAAGTGACTTCTCCATAATCGTGCAACTAGTCTACAGAAGACTTCTGAAATCCCTTTGGCAGTCTGGTGAAGGTGTATGCTCCTACACCTCCCCTAATTTTTATCTGCTTCTAAGGAATCAGAATAGCAACCCTTTCCAGGAGGCTGGAGAGCATGAGACACCTGAAAAAAAAATTTGGATACTTCTCAAGTCCCAGTTTTATGGAGGAACATCTTGTTAATACTGTTCCTATGATACCATCTTAATCCATTGGCTTTTTTAAAACCCTTATCTACTATTTTAGAATCAATACTGTGTATTGGTTCTAAGGCAGAAGAGCTAAAAGGGCTAGGCAATGGAAGTTAAGTGACTTGTCTAGGGTCACACAGCTAGGATGTATCTAAGGCCAAATCTGAACCCAGAGCCTCCAATCTCCAGGCCTGGCTCTTAATCCACTAAGCCATTTAGCTGCCCCCTATTCCTTTGGCTTTTCCTTGACTATTTACCCGACTCAGAATAACATTTTTGATGCATGAAATAAAATATATAAGATTACCAAGGAAACCAATTACATTGAAATAAATATCTGATATTTTTTTCCCCATCCAAGTTCACAGGCCCCAAAATCTATCCATGGAAGTGGACCCAGCACTATGAACCTTTGCACTATAGCATGTTTCTCCCTCATGGGGTACAAGGAAATGGAACTTTCCTGACTGGAGCCCTAGGTTTTAAGGATGTTGTTGCTCAGCTCTCATTACCCAGCTGTTTGACTCCTGATGCTCTGATGTGAATCAGTCTGGGCTCCTGTGCAAGGAGGGGAAGAGGGAGTTATCTCTGGTTCCTGCATGTCCTCTTTTGAGCCCCAGGGTCATGAAAGGGAAATTTTTCTCTCTGAGAACGGAGACAGACAGGCTTAATTTTCCAACACCCTTGAGGGCTCCTAGACCCATGCTTTTCATGCCTACTGGATAATCTGACTCTGCCTCCTGGCCCAAGGATTTCGCACTCCTTGGCCCAAGCCCCAGTCCCTTGATTAGTTCCAGGGAGAATCTATGTCTATGGGATCAGAATAGTAGCCCTGCCCAAAGGGTAGAGAGTGGGACTCCTGAGGAAAGCAAACTTCAGGTATTTCTCAACGTTGCTTAGGGCCTGCCATGCCTAGGGTATTCATCTCTAAATTACCAAAGAATAAAACCACACAGCCCTGTGGGCTGTGAAAGACTGGTCTAGGGGATGGATGAGACTGCAACCTCACACACCCCACTCAGCAGAAAACAAGTGAGGATAATGGGCCCACAGCCTCCAGCAGAAACCAACTTCATTTCCCACCACAATTAGATTATTGGCCGGCTGTGCTTTTGCTCAGTTATTCAATTAGATCGGCCAGCTCCTTGAGGATTCCCAGGGAAATAACCATAAATAAGCACAGCAGTGTCAGCAGTAACTGGGGCAGGGGTGGCAAGCTCTTATGGGCACAAGCAGCCCTCTGAACCCTACAATGCCTTCCTCCCCACCATCAGGGCCTTCCTTTTGGACAAAGCACTGGCAGGGTATCATCTGAAAAGTGCTGGGGTGGTTTTCCCATCCTACCTCTTGTCCCTCATGAGCTGAAATTCCACTCCTAGAGATTCATCCCTTTGGGTTAAGGCCTTGCCTTTCTAAGCATCCCCCTTACAAATCCCAGATACCACTGAGAAGGAAATCACAGTATGTTGCATAGTATGATAGAAAGCTCCCTGGCCTGGGAACCAGGAAGTCTAGGTTCTTGTCTGGGCTCTGCCACTACATAGCCTTCAGCATTTTACTCCCTCCCCCTCACTCAGTTTTTCCAATTATAAAACAGGGGTAGGAGAAGGGAGTGATTGGTTAAGAAGGTCTTTCAAGTCTCTGCTAGCTTAGACATTATTTGAGTCTGTGAACCCCTCCTTCCCTCCACCTTTACTTCTATCCTTTTTGTTGATGGTGGTGTATGGAGGTCTGAGGAGGCCTGGTCCCTCTGGCGTGAGGGCTTGCTCATCCACCTGGCACTCAACTCTCACCTGGGGCTCCAAAAAGCTGTAGCATGAGCAAAGGTCACACTCCAATAAAACCATCTTGGCAGATAGGCTGAACAGGCCAAGGATAACCAACGAGCCTCACACCTGTTAGTGAGTGAGGGGGACATCTGCCCCAAGCACGAGAAGACTTCCCTGGTCGAATAGGCAGATGAGAATAATTTATTCCAGTGGCCATGAAGGTGGCTGAAGCAGATGAAGTGGAGTGCTTAGAGCCTGATCAGACATTAAAATAATCTAAAGTCATCCACTAAATCCAGGGCCATCACCAGTCACCTTGACTTTTGTCTTGCCACTGAACTTTGATGAGTCTAGAAGAGAGAGACAATTTGACAATGTGTGCAACTCTGCCTCACTTAAATCCAACTCAAGTTAAGACATCACCCCATCATGTCATTGGTCCTCTTTGAAAACAAAGGACGATTAACACTTTTTCTACCCAAGGTCTGAAGGATTTGCCACTTTTCTCTTTTGGAAGACATCTGACACATTAATTCCTACAAAGTGGTAATGGCCAATGACAGTTTGAGATGTTTCTTCCCTATCCTCAGGGGTATTTGCATAGGAGACTAAAGAGTCTTCAAGTCACAAAGAAGAGTTGAGAGAATGGTGGCATCTTTGGGGGAGATATTTTGAGGTGAGGGCAACTTACCAGGACCCTCTTAACAGCTCACCTCAAGTACCACCAATGTAAATATAGTCCAATTCCAGAAATAGGAAGTGAGGAAAGTTTTTAAGCCAAGTAGAAGGCGGGGGAAGTTTTGGGTAAGGAGGGGGTGACAGGCTGGACCCAGCCAGGCAAGGCGGTTTTCTTTGACAGCATCTAAAGCTAAGCTTCCATAATGTAACCTCATAAATGTTACACGCAGATTTGCTTAAGAGATGAAGAATCTGATCATGAAAAGACAGGGAGCTGCAATATTTATGGGGTATAATTGGGTTTTACACACCACATATTCGATATTGTACGGATTAAAAATTCACAAGGAATCTGCCTCCCTTCATCTCTTTTCAGGGAAGAGCTTTTGTGAACCTGGTGCAATTTTTAATCCAACAAGATGGAGCCCTGGGTTCCAGCCCTGGCACTTTCTCTCTGTGGCCCTGAATAAGTCACTTCTGCTCTCTGACCTCACTCTCTTCACTTTTCAAAGGAGAGGATTGGACTAAATGACCTCTAAGTCCCCCTCCAACTCTTCCCACTTCCTGTGACTTCTAATATGGTAATAGGTGCTAATGTGGGATGCCTTCCAGATAAAGAGACAGGAAAATGCAGCCACAGAAAGAAATAGAACTAGACAAAGTGAGAATGGAGATGGAGAGAAATTGACACAGTTCAACAATTCATTAAACATTTATAAAGCACTTTCTATTCCCAAGGCCCTCACTATTCCGGTGGTAGAGGAGATACAAAGACAATCAAGACCTGGTCTCTGACCTCAAGAAGCGTAGAGTCTAGTAGGGATGACAAGGCAGAATCACAAATAGAAGAAAGAGAGAAAAAGGCATGCACAGTGATGGGGAGTGAGGAAGAAAAGAGATTAAATAGGAGAGTTAGAAAGAAAAAGATGAGTCGTGAAAACAATGAAAAAGAAACAGAAAGAGAGAGAGGACATAGGGAGAACTAAAGAGGAAGAAGGAATGGAAATGATGGCAGATCAAAAAAAAGGAGAGAGAAATTGATGGAGATGATGAGAAGAGATAAAATAAAAGGAGAGGGAGGGTATAGAGAGGGGACATGGGGAGAGAGTAAGAAGGAGAAGGGGAAGAACAGAGATTAAGAAGAGGGACGAGTGTGTATGTGGAGGGGCTGTGCTCAAAACAGTCTGAGTTTTCTCTCAAGCCTCCTTCAGATGGGGCAGCATCAAGAGACTGCAGGGACAGGAAAGGCTGGCTGTGGGGAAGTGGGAGCAGAGCCAGGTGCCCAGGTTTCAGATATTGCTGATCTCTGCAGGGATTGCCGAGGAGGCGTGGGACCTTGGGGGATGGGACTAGGCAGCAATGTGAGCAGCAGAAATGTGATCCAGACAGCACATGTGTGTCATAATCCATATGGGGGGAAAGGGTGGGAAGGAATTGGGACAGAAGGGTGTCATTTGTGAGTTGGCAATGTTGGTTTGGATGCTGAATAGGAGGGGCCATGGAGAGGGACCAGTGCTGGACAGGGTATACTAGGTCAGAGAGAGGTAGGACCAAAAAGGGGAGAAGAAAATCCTAACTCTAGGAGGTTCTAGGTGAGTAATGGGCAAACTACAGCCCTTAGATGGCCATGAGACATTATTCCTAATCTGATGAATACGAATAGGATACAATACAATGAAACTTAGAAACAGACTGACAGATGAGCATTTCCTTTCGTTTGGCTCCTTCTTTAAAAAGTTTGCCCATCACTGGACTAGGTTGTTCTCCTCTCCTCTAAGTAGCATCATAAGCTTGAGAGCTGGAAGAGACCTTGGAGGTGGTCTAGTCCAACCCCTCATTTTATCATTTAGGAAACTCATAAAAGCTAAATAATTTGTCCAGAATCACACAGATGGGTAGCAAGTGACAAATGAGTCTGAACTCATTCCATGATACCATTTCCCAGTATAGCATATTGACTCTTCCATTGACTAGGGTGGTTCAAGAACATCAAGAAAACAAGAATGTAAAAAAAAAAAAAGAAAAAGAAAAAATTTTAAAAAGTAAAAAAAAAGAAACCAGGAAGGTTCTGCCATCATCTTGGAGAGAACAAGCCTGAATGGAGGCAGCCCTTGCCTTACTGAGGTCAAAGACCATGTGTTGGTGCTCCTGGGCAAATCTAATGAATTTCTAGTTCACCTTGCTCCATTTCACCTAAGAGAATTTTTTTCTCTTTCTTCTTTTTCCGTCTCTCTTAGAATAAACACTGAGTATTGGTTCCAAGGCAGAAGAGTAATAAGAGCTAAATGACTTGCCCAGGGTCACATACTTTGGAAAGGTCTGAGGCCACATTTGAACCCAGGACCATCCATCTCTAGACCTAGCTCTTTATTCACTGAGTCACCTAACTGCCCCCAGGAAAAAAATATTTTTTAAAAAGAAAGAAAAAGCTAAATCTGGTCACTGGAAAAAACTGAATGGAAAAAAGCTCCCTCTATTCTCACAAAAACAAATTCTACAGAACACAAAGTAGAGAGATGATAGAAAAGTAAGGCAAAATGCCATCATAAATGAAGTTAATATAAAACTTCACTTAAAAAGTACTAAGAAAAAAAAGTTAAGCCCCAGACTTGACATCAAGAGACCTGCTCCTTATTTCTAGAATCCAGTCCTACCATGGGCTGACTGTGTGACCTCGGATAAGTCAATTCCTCTGGCTAGGTCTTAGTTTCCCCATCTGTAAAATGAGGGGATTGGACTAGATGGTCTTGGTCTCTATGACTGTTTTCAGTTTTCGTGTTCTCTGGTTCTAGGATTCCAGCTGCTGTGGTTTTAGATTCAAGGAGGTCAAGAAAAAGAAAAAGGAGGAGATGGCCTCTTTTAGTAGTGAGTAACTTGAGCCCAGCCCAGTGGAACACCGGGCACTGTTGATGGTGTGGCTCAGGGCAAGCTGGACCCTACTATTGATTTACTCTGTGCATGATGAAACGTGATTCTTAATGCCCTGTGGAAGGGGGAAGGGGAAGGGAGATGTGACAGAAAAGGCTCTGGATAAGGTTCCCACACACACAATATCTCCTTTTAAATGAAGCTTCAGGGTGATCTGAGAATGGATCACTCCACTTGGGGTTGCCCAGAAGGCTCCTGGCAAGGTACCCATATACAGAGAGGCCCACATGCTTACAGGAAAAGCCTTACAATTAACCCCTTGTGTCTGTGTGGAGGGAATAAAAGGAAAAAGCAGGGAGTAGAGTTTGAGACAGGAAGAGACCTACACAGAGCTAGAACTAATCAGGCAAAATCCCTCTTGTGGACTCATCTTCATCCAAGTATCAGGTCCCCCCAAGCGGTTTCTCTCCTCTTCCTCCCACATCAATGATGATAATAATAATAACAATAATAGTAATAATAATAATATAGGATTTTAAGGTTTGCAAAGTGATTTACATGTGTTATCTAACACAACCACCATGGGAAATAGGTGTTATTTTAATGTCCATTTTACAGAAGAGGAAACCGAGACTAAAAGAAGTTAAGTGATTTACTCAAGGTCACAAAGCTAAGAAATAGATATGGCTAGATTCAAACACAGGTCTTCCTAATTCCAATTCAAGAATTCTTCCCATTGTGATAGCAATAACACATTAAATTACCTGTAGATATAGCTTTATATTACAAAACAACTTCTCACAACCCTGGGATGAGCATCTTAAGCCCTTGACAATTATGTTTCATCCCAGACCCTTATTTTTTAGAGTAGCAAGATGCTCCAGAAGAGACAGACACTTGCCTAAAGTCACACATGCCACAAGCAAGAAAATCAGAATTCCAGCACAAGCCTTCTGATTCTATGTCATTACATAATACGACATCTGTCTTATTAGGTCTATTTTACATGTAAGAAAATGAGGACCATAGAGATGGCAATAGGCACCAGGCAAGCTGAACCACTACCATCATCTCAACCATCATCTCCCAATAGACTCCCCAAAGACAGCCAGAGACTCTAAACTTCGTCTTGGCAATATATGGTATGAGAGGGATTTCTTAGAGCCCTCTTGTTCACATCATGTAGATGTCCATCTGTATGCTAGGCTGGCCTACTTCAAAACACCAGGAACCCAAGGAACTCTTTCTAGCAAATGGAGCTTGGAAGAGGTAGAGAAGATGCAAGGATTAGGGGATAGCTCAAAGAAAACCCTCAGGCCTACTTCTAGCCCAGATCCCAAGCCATCTTTGGGGGCAAAAATCATGGGAAAGAACAAGATGTGCCTGAGAACCTCCCCACCCCACTGATCTTACTTCCAGCCCAGGCTTCACAGCCATCATCTGGAGAAGCAATTCTTATGGAAGGGAGTCAGCCATCCCCACCAATTGCCAGCTCAATTGGCAGCATGTACCAGACAAATCAAACCACTACCACCCCATAGACCATGAACTC
>NW_025393232.1:0-3437 GCF_016433145.1 Gracilinanus agilis
AATTTGGCAAGATCCAGGTTTAATTCAACTCCAGGTTACAGACATCAGTCATAAACCATACAAGTGTCATTTTTTCATCATTCTTCAAATAATGTCCCAATGAATGTATACCTGAATTGCTATGCAGTCCCACTCTCATTCCAGAGACCTCACTTGCCTTATCAATATCCTCTGCTCTTTCCCCAGCCCTTTTCACCATCTGGCCTCAGCTCCCTCCAGAGTCCTGGGGCTTGGAGAGGGGACCCTTTACCCTCCTCCAATCTTCCCCCCACCCCCACTCCTTCTTCCTAAATGGCTTCTTCCAGAGTCAACAAGTTTGCCACGCATGCCTTCTGACTGTCCCCTACCCAAACCCTATTCCCCCTTTGGCCAGGGCTACAGCAGGCTTCATTGAGTGGACCCACTTAGCCTCTAGGCTCAGGAGGGGAAGCATGCAGTTGAACAAAATCCTGAAGAAATAGTAGCTGGTGAGTGATTTCCTGGTCCAGCAAGTCGTCATCCACAACTTCTTCCAGGTTGACCAGGAACTTGAAGAAGTTTGAGTTGCCAAGGTGGGCCACCACACTTGGATGGGTGGCAAGAGGCTGGAAGCCCCCTGGGGGCCGGCACTCCTGGACCACCTTAGTCATGTGATGCAGGTTGTTCAGCACCTGGCCAGGGGCCAGCTCTTTCAAGGTGCTGATGATGTCCTCTGGAGCTTCTTCCAGGGAGTCTGCTGCCTCTGGGTCTTGCTCCAGCTCTTGGAGGCAACTTTGAAGGGTAGCCAACCTAAGGCAGATGACAGCAGGCCTCAGTTGGCTCAGGGAGGCCCTGAGGTTCTCCAGAATTTCCAGAAAGTCAGGCCAGTCCAGGATATCTTGCACCTGCCAGAGCCAGGGGTTGTCCCTGACCCAACGAGGAATAAAGGACAGGATGGCTTGATGAATCATCTGCAGGGACTCCATGTCATAGAGGAACCCTTCCTCTGTCAGGATCTTCAGACTTTCTCGCACCTCTTGAATTTGCTCTTTCCAAGACATTCTCAAGCTACCTTCTTTGCCTTCCCCTTCCAAATCCTCCTCCTCCTCCTTCTCTTCCCTTTTCCCCAAGATGATGTGCTCTGTAATGCACAACTCAGCTCCCAGACTCACAATGAGTAGGGCTTGCCAGGAACAGGCAATTTAGAGTGGCCCCAAGTGGGAGGGGCCCTGGGCCACAGCCAATAGAATTCAGGATTGGCCCCAAGCCAATCTCTGCCACTGACTTCACACCTCCACCTAGCAGTGGGTGGAACTGATGAAAAAAATCTGAATCTTCACACCTCCAAGTGGTAAAAGGCAATTCTTTCTTCTCTGGGAGTTTGCACTTGACTTTCCACCTTCCAGTCTCTTCTTCTCTTTCCCTAGTGAGGGCTAACACTTTCAGTAACAATAACTGAAATAACCCTACTTGGTACCTCACTAGATTGTGGAGACAGGATTAACTCTCCTTTGTCTACCTTTTGATTGAACCCACAGAAGCTTGAACTAGGTGGAGGAGCTCCAAACCACTGAGTGAATTCACACCCAACTTAGTGCTAGGGGAGAAGCCAGCAAAGGACTTGGAGAGCCCCACCCTTTCTTCTCACCCAGGCAAGAGCTTGTGAGTTCACACCCTCAGAAATGGTGAACCCTTTCAATGAGTGTTCACCCCTGCAGAAGGTGCAAACTGGTTCCCACAAACACTGCCCCCCTGGGCAGTGCAGGATCTTTTGGAAGCTGTAATTGGCCCCTGTGAAGAGGGCAGGAACAGGAAACCACCAAAAGAGCCACAGAATCCTTGGGCTGAGGGTGCTGAAGATGAGTCCCGTGGAGAGTGTCTCCTGGAGGGAATCTTCAAGGGAACTTAACTGGAGCAGAGTTGTGAATTGTAGCTTCAATTAAGGTTCTTTCTCCAGGACTAGCATCCATCCTGGAGAAGGCCTCAAAGTTACTCAGCCCTGGCATTACTGGCTGAGGACTAGTATACGTATTTTCTCTCATCTCTCTCACACTACTCTATTTGATTGTTTCCCCTCTGACTTAGTAAATCAACTCCTGACTTGAGATGAAATAACTCTGGAGACCAAGTTATTTAATACCATTTAAATCCATCTACTACATTCAACTTTGACAAAGTCCACTGTCCTTCCTGCAGACCTTAACAGACTCCACAGTCATGCACCAGCTCCCATGTCATCTCCTCCACCCCAATCCTAACACACCCACCTCCTCTCTATGTCAACTGTCAATCCTCTTCCTTGGCTTCACCTGATCCTGTTGACTTTGGGCTAGAGAGGGGCAAAGTCTCCTCTCTCCTGAAGCTCTGTTGTCCTTGGAGTGCAGACTTCATGAAGCCAGTGGCCTGGCAGCTCAAGAAGGTGGGCAGCTGACTCAGTGTGAAGCAAACAAAGGCCACGTGGTCTCCTCAGGATTTAGGAGAGACTGGCCAATCCCTTCTCTTGGCTGCCTCTCTATCACCATCTTCCAATGGCAAGGTGCGTGATGGCAAAGAGCTGGGCTTCAGAGTCCTCTATTGGGCCCCTCACAGCCATCTGGAGAGCCAAGCATTCCTCTTCCTGATATTTTTTATCTGTCAGTTTTCTCCTTTGTTTTCCTGCTTGCCTCAAACCCTTGAGAAGGTTGCAAAACCACCTGCTTTCTTCCAGGTCCAGGATAGCTTTTCCCTTTTCTTGCAGAACACCTTCTACTCTGATAGGGTCCAGGTTCTCCCACAAAATCTGGCCTGGACTCAACATCTCCTGATGAACAGGTCCCACTCTCAAATCAAAGTCTTTCCAATCACCACACGTTGCCAGCCAGTTCAGTCACCTAAACCCAATGAACTGTTGCTGATTCCCCTCAATGCCACCTTCAAGACACTAGTGACCAGACTAGAAATCTGGAAAAGAGAGTGACTATTTATCATGAATCAACGGAGAGCACCTTATTTCTCAATTACAGATATTCACAACTTTATTTTAATTTCCTATCATAAAAATATTTCATTTTACCAATTACATTTACTAACGAATTTCCACAGAAATTTTTCAAAGTTTTAGGATTCAAACTACCACCCTTCCTGCCTTCCCTTACCCTTCTCAAAATGGGCAAACAATGATGTCTGGGTCATACATGTATTAGCATGCAAAACATTTCCATGTTGTTCATTTTTGTCAGAGAATGATCACCAAAAAAATCAAAACGTGAAAAAACTATGCTTTGATCTGCCTTCCCACACCTACATTTCTTTCCCTGCAGGTGGAGAACATTGTCATAAATTACTCAGGAGTGTCCTGCATCATTTGATTGTTGAGAATAGATACGTCTGTCACAGTTGATCATTCCATGACATTGAGGTTAATGAATATAAAATTGCACGGGTTCTTCCTTTGTTCACTCTGCATCAGTTCCTGTAGGTCTTCCCAACTCTTTCAGAAA
>NW_025393233.1:0-3789 GCF_016433145.1 Gracilinanus agilis
TCCAACAGTTCTTACTCTGGAGTTGGATAGCTTTCTCCATTATAAGCTTTTTTGGATTGTCACAGATCATTGTATTGCTGAGAGTAGTCAAGTTTCACACATAATCATCATCCAATACTGTTGTTACTGCACACAGTGTTCTCCCAGTTCTACTTATTTGGCTCTCCGTTCGTTCCTACAGATCTTTCTAGCTTTCCTGTAGATCTTTCCAGATTTTTAAAATTTTTTAAGGGTTTTGAAAACACTCCAACAACTACAATGGGGAAACTGCATGATATGGTACAAAGGGCATTAGATTTGGAGTCAAAGGACTTGAGTTTGATTTGGACCTCTGATACTTTTTATCTGGTCTACCTGGGCAGATCCCTTCATCTAATGGGTCCCAGATTCCTCATGTGTAAAATGGTGTTGGCAAGGACTCCAAAATCCCTTCCACTGCTAAAACTTTATGAATTACCAATCTATATGCCCCCTTTCCAAAGAGTACTTTAGGTAAAGGTTAGATGCCTACTGGTTGAGTGTGTTTTAGAGGGGATTGTCATCCAGGCAATAGTTAGCCTAGATAGCCACTGAGGTCCTTACAACTCTCAAAAACTTGGGATTCTTTGACATCTCAATGGTTAATTCAACCTGGTCTCTGTGCTCATATCCCTGGATCTCTCCCCATTTTGACATTATTGACCACTTTCCTACCTTTTCTTCTCCTATCCTCCTCTCTTCTCGATCTCCAACTTGACTCTAGGATTATCCTCGTCTCCTTTTCTAGATTAACATTCAACTCACTTTATCAAGGTTATATATTCCATGAGATTGAGATTCTCATCTCTAACTTCAATACAAGAAAACTAAAATCTACATTTGCTTCTTGGTGGACACAAAAGACAGTCCCCTTGTAATCTCCTTAATAATCCTTCATATACTTGAAAATCACCTCTCTTCAAGTCTTTGTCATTTTTCTCTAAGGTATAATTTTCAGATTCTTTCTTTGGCAGCTTTTCTTTGAATCGTCCTTACATTTTATATTGTTCCTCTTATTTTGCTGAAACTCATAACAGGCAATATACCCTAAGATGAATGTCACAAATTGATCTTACCTAATTCAAAGATCTAAAAGATTAATCTGGCTACACTAGGTCCCTTTGAACTCACAGGACCTCCTGAGAGTGCAAGTGAACTATCACTGACAAGCAGACTCATAGTAA
Source organism: Gracilinanus agilis (assembly GCF_016433145.1). Taxonomy (NCBI): domain Eukaryota; kingdom Metazoa; phylum Chordata; class Mammalia; order Didelphimorphia; family Didelphidae; genus Gracilinanus; species Gracilinanus agilis. Next base: position 1,203 of record NW_025393233.1, read on the forward strand.
TAAAGATTCCATTATCCATAAGTACAGGATGCATCCTGAAAAATCTCCCTGAAGAGGGAAGGAAGAATATCAAAATGCTGGGTCAGCAAGATGGGTAAGAGCAAAGCTGGGACAGAAATCAAGAGTGAAGGAATGAGATAGGTAGGTGTTCAGAATATAAAATGACCAAAATCAAATGGGAATGAGGCTAGAAAATGTCTTTGGTTTAGAACAAAAGATCTCAGTGTAGCAAAATTATGTAGAGGTAACGAAATAGGAGTAACAAAGAAGATAAACTTCAGACCCCCTAGGTTCTGAAAGAGATGGTATTTTTAAGAGGTTCCAGGGGAAGGGATGTCCTGGTGTCTCTGCCTCAATTTAGAAAGGCCAGAGCTGTGAGTACTTCCATACAGTGTGCTGGAGAGTGCTGCCACCACTATGCCTATTCCTTTCTGGCTTAAAGTTTTGAACTTGACACTTCAAAGTTCAACATGAATATAACTTCCCTCTTTGAAAATGGCTTCAGTATGTACAAAGCTGAAAGCTGGCTTTGGTGGAGACATTGCCCCTAAGGCTTTCTACTCCACTGTCCTTGGGTGCCCCAGGCAGCAGGATGTGAAAATGGATGTGAGCCGAAATAAGATCCAGAGCAAAATAGGTATTGCAAACCTGAGGTATTCTTCTGAAGGTGATATTTCAACAACTAGGACAACTTGGAGAAGACTGAGCACCATACCGTTCTACAAGCTTCATGTGAACCTTGAAGAAGACCCTATGCAATTCACAGAAACCTCCTTGAGTGGCCCAAATAGAGAAAATATGACATAAATGTTCAAGACCTTCTATATCCTTGTCATTTATGTTGTCATCCAGACCATGCTGTCCCTATATATCTCTAGACATGACAGTGGCATTGTGATGCCGATTCTCTTTCTGCAGCTCTGCCTGGTTTCAACTCTACTAAATAAGATACTGCCATGCCAGTGGTACCCCCTGGTGTCTCCTCCCTCACCAGTTTCTAGCTTCATTTTCTTAATTGTTTTCTGCCATTACATTGTAAGTTCCTTGGGTTCAGGGATTGTCTTTTTCTAATTTCTATCCGTGGCAATTACTAAATTATCTGTTGTGTAGAATGAATCCAAAAATTATTTATTGAATCACATACCTCAATGATAGTGTAGTGTAACCCTCACTGAGCCTATTTATAAAAGTTTGCCCTTCCCCACACCATTCTTCATCTCAGTCTGGCTGGCCATGACCCATAAAGACCTTGAGTGATACAACAGTTTCATTACTAATATCTGAGAAGGAAATGGTGCAGGACGTCAAGAACAGTTGTTTATATGGTCATAGACTCTAAAGATGGCCAGTGCTGGAGCTAGCTTTTCCCAGGTAATCACCTGGCAATAAAAGCTTCCAGGGTCCAATCAACACAGTGCCTGATACATTATGGTTTATGTCCTTCATATTCAAAGGGGACCAAAATGACATTGCTACATAAAGGTTAATGTATGGTGTGCCCAACTGTGGCTGTTCAGACCAATATAAGCCTGGAAGGCTAGAGCACGTGTCAGGTACAAATAGCCCATGTGAACGCTGGAATGAGGATGTCTCTAAATTTTCACATCTCATGTTTTGTTTTTGCTACAGAAATTCAGCTTTGCTCATAGTGTACACCATCTTCTTTGATGTAGGAATGTCATGCAGGATGGTCTTTGCCAGGGTCTTCCATGTCTCATAACTGGAACAAAAATTCTGAAAGACCTCAAGAGTGTCATTATATCACTTCTTCTGACTTCTGTGTAATTTGAATCTGTTACCCTAAAAACTAGGATCCCCAGCAAAACTATGGTTCCCAACACCCGGAGTACTTCCTGTTGTTATGTTCTGATGTAGACAGGATATAAATTGGGTGGAGTTCCCATCTCTTGCTCTTTCCTTCCTGTGGAACCCTTGGTAGAATGGGGATTTTTTGAGCAGGTAGAAAAACTTAGTCACATGATTCTGTTCTGTTAGACAGTAAACTTTATAAAAATAATACTTGATGTATTGTACATTAATTTAAATCTTATATTGATGGTGACCAGAAGTGGGGTTCAGAACCCTTAATTCTCTCTGAGAATGAAGAGAAGGACAGAAGAACAAAAGCAGCTTAATTGATATTAATCACCACTTTCTTCTTTGTAAAAAAAGGTAATGTAGAAAAAATTATATACTCTCAATTTTAGACAAAAGTCCACCAGATACTATTTTTTTAACTAATTAAAATGATTCAAAAATCTTCCTTCTTATACTGTGAAGGAGGTCCTAAGATGGACAGTTCACTCCATACATATTCTCCCTCAAATACCCTAACCACTCAGTTCCTCAACCAACTCACTTTACAGGAGCTGCTACTCCAACCCATCTCAGATGCACACAAAGATGGTCACCCCTTTGTTTTTGTCATCACCCACAAACAAACAACCTCCATGTTCAAGAATTGTGAGGCAAACAGACTGGCTTCAAGATCTTCCCCTGAAACCCTGCAGAAACTGTAGGACTTGGCTGCCCACAGAGGAGTGGCAGGAATGAATCATGGTTGTCCTATGATAAGCAGTTACATCTC
>NW_025393234.1:0-2704 GCF_016433145.1 Gracilinanus agilis
TGCTGTCAAGCTGTTAGTTGTGGTGTTAGCTTTTTGGCTATAACATTCCCCCCTTTTTCATTTTGCTTACTGAGGAATCTTCCTCAGGGCCAAAGAATAAGTCCAACATTCCCTACTTTTCCTTTTGATGCTAAGGAATCATCCTCAGGTGGTCCCTTAAAGATTAGTGTCAACACACATTGTATCAAGGGTGGGGGTTATCTGGTAATACTGACGCAGGACCATCAGCTGAACGGTGTTAATTCGTTCCTTTACAAAAGCTGCTAGTTGGTTAAGAATAAGGGGAAGGGTACATAGTGGAAGCAAAAGGGATTTTCTGGCCTCTAGTTTGCCTGAAAAAACTTTTACACTATGGGGGTACAATGTTCTATGCTGTCTCTGGGGTACAACGTCCCACAAGGTCCCATGCTGTCTCCCCTCCCCTCCTCCAAAAGTCTAAGGGAAGAGGGCCAATGGTTTCAATCTTCTGTAGCTTCTTCAAGCTGAGAAGGGGCATAGAATCACTGCGAGGGGGGAACAGGAGGAGGAACTGTGGGCACAGGGTCTTCAGGGGCATCTCTGCATCAAATGCCAGGGTCCTGAAGGCTTGGAGACCAGAGACCGTTTCCCCAGACTGACAGACAGGTCACAAGGGGGAGCATCCTAGGACCTAGGACTGGGGCAAAAACTAGAACACCAGATACACAGAGAGAAAATTAGCACAATAGAAACTGATATTAAACATTAACATTTGGGTATGTTAGCCAACAGATTTTATCCCCAGAAATCTTCCTCTGACAGGAATTGAACCATTTAGGAATTTTTGATCCCTAAGTTGTTTGCAGAGTTGGCATGTGATGTTTCTGCTAAAAAAATATCCTTTGTAAAGCCCACATTAATATGGCATCTATAACTACTTGAATAACAATACTTTACAGATAAATGTCTTTATCCCAGATTCTGGAGGAAATACAGAAAGTTTTGGGTTGTATTTCCAAGCTCAAAATCCCACTTCAGTTGTGGTAAATTAAGGCTGCAAGCTACAAGTCATCTATCACTAAACTTCACTCACTTCTCAAAGTGTGTTCCCTAACAATTTGATAATTGTCAATTATTAACCTAATAGGTTGTTTGGGGAGATGGAAACATTAATTCACAACTTGCATTAAGTGCTGATTTTGGGAACTTGCTCCAAAAAGGGAAGGCAGATAGGAAAAACATTTCCTCCCGTCCCAAGCGATGCATAGTGAGGGGCCCCATGTACAGGCCAAAGTTGTCACTGGCTCATGCCATCCTTGTGTCACTCAAGGATTAGTAGCCTAGATGGTCAGAAGAGGTCCAGTCCAGGTTGAGCCCTAGAATTGCCTCTCCTAACTATCACAGAACATTCTCTGTCTGTAGTACGATATCACCACTGGATCTCTGAAGCCTTCTCCTTCCTTAAAAGACAAGTCTTTCCCATTACAGCTCAGAGAAATTCTGCTGAGAAGCAGTCTGGAAACAATTTCCATACCCTCAAACAAGCCTTACGCATCTCTTCAGGCTAATCACCCAGGTTTTTTTTTTTTTTCATATTCTGGCAATAATTAATATATCACACTTTAGTCACAAAACCTCAATTAAGGAACAGGAGTGCTGGATTGAGTAGCTCCACAGTAAATATAAATCAGGGCTGTTATCTTCTCCTGTACCTGGGCCATCTGAAAAACTAAGATGAGCCACACAGGAATCTCTTCAGTGTAACTTTGAAGAGAATTCCAGAACTATTTGTGATTTTCCCAATACACTAATTTTAGAAATTATCCCTAGGTCAAGGATCCAATTATAAGAGTAGAACATCTATGTATTCTTTTTCACCTCCCTATCTGTTCTCTTCCATCTCTCCTTCTTTTTCCCTCAAAAACCCTCTGCTTAAAAAGTAGAACACAACTTCCATTTACCCATCTCAAATTTGCGTACTCAAGGTGTTAGATCAAGTCTTTCTTTTTTTTTTTCTTTTTTTCTATTCAAACACAACATAACCCTTCACTTTTTCTAACTCACTGTTATCATCACAAAAAATAAACATACCATTTGGTATCCCTTCAAATGATAATCAATAACTCCCAAGAATTGGGGCACTGTGTCTTTAGCATAGTGCTTATTAATTATAACTTGCAGTTCATAGTAAGAATTGGTAACTGAGGTAACCACTGAGTATCGAACAAAACCCATGGTACAGTCAGGTTTACAATGAGCTTTTGCTTACATTCAAACAACACTTAAAGCACATGTTTTAGCAACAATTTACATAAAAGTCACATTTAAAGGAATATCACAAAGCATGTAGTATTACAGGGTCTATTTCCAATGAAAACCTTTTAAGCACTACAACCTTAAAGCAAGCATTTTGACAAGCAGGCTGCTTATCATACACTGAGATGAAAACCATTTATGATCATTTTAAACCCCCAAAACCATTTTTGATCAATGTAAACACTTAAACCTATTATATTCTTTAACCTCTTATGATGGAAAGATAAATAAGGAGGAAAACAGTCTTCTTGAGATTAACATGGGCATTGTGCAGAGATGGCAGGGACTCTGCACCCCTTAACTCAGGCAGGCTGTGAACAGGGGAACTCCCTTTCCCCTGTAACAAAAGAGATACACCTCTGGCCACATCTTGATAACCTAAACCTCCTAATCATAAATCTGATAAGTAATATGTTCCCTGTTTTTCTAA
>NW_025393235.1:0-14964 GCF_016433145.1 Gracilinanus agilis
AAGCAAAACTACATATAGAGGAGTGCTGGACCACACCAGACCCGCCCCCACCCCTCAACCTACTGTGTCAGATTCTGAACCTGGGTATAGGCCAACTACAGAATCCCAGGCTACACCAACAAAATAGCACCTAAAACCCACCCCTTTAAGTCCTAGGATCTGACACAGGCCTACAATGAGACCTGTAAGCCCATAGCACCTTTCAAGCCTGCCCTGCTACAGCACATACCTAGCTCAGGGAAAAATAACTCACACTGCTAAGCCAAGAAAGCCAGCAGCAGAGGAGACAGATTCAGCAAGTAGCTTTCAGAATTCCCAGTCACAGGCAATAAAAGGTTGGAAAATGAACAAAGAGCAAAAGAAACATTTAACCCTTGATAATTTCAATGGAAACAATCAGTAAAGCACAAAACCATCAGGAATGGTGAGAACCAAGGAGCCATATGCAATGCTTAAAAAACCTAGGAATTGGTCTCAAACTGGAAAAACTTAAAAAGGAATTAAAAAATTAAATAAGTCAAAGAAAAATGGAGAAAAAATGAAAATAAAGCAAAAAGAAAATAGCTTAAAAAGCAAAATTAATCAACTGCAAAAAGAGGCACAAAAATTCAATGAAGAAAAGTTGTTTTAATAACAGCATTGATGTACTAGAAAGAGGGGGGGAATCCAATGAAGAAAAAAATATCATGAAAAATAGAATAAGCCAAATAGAAAAGGAATTTCAAAATATAATGGAAGAAATTCAGTCTTTTAAAATTAGAATTGGAGAAATCAAAGCTAAAATAAAACAAAATCGAAAGAATAGAAAAAAAAGAAAATATGAACTATCTCATTAAAAAAACAACTAACCGGGGCAGCTGGGTAGCTCAGTGGAGTGAGAGTCAGGCCTAGAGACAGGAGGTCCTAGGTTCAAACCCGGCCTCAGCCACTTCCCAGCTGTGTGACCCTGGGCAAGTCACTTGACCCCCATTGCCCACCCTTACCAATCTTCCACCTATGAGACAATAGTTACAAGGGTTAAAAAAAAACTGACCAGGAAAATAGATCCAGGAGATACAATTTAAGAATTATTGTACTACTTGAAAGTCATGACCAAAAACAAACAAAAAAACCCTAGACGTCATATTACAAGAAATTATTCAAGAAAATTGCCCTGATATTCTTGAATAAGATAGTAAAATAGAAGTTGAAAGAATCCACAGATCACACTTCCTGCAATAAATTCTTAAATGACAACTCCCAAGAAGGTTATAGCCAAGTTCAAGAGCTTTCTGGCCAAAGAGTGTAAGGGATAAAAATTAAAGGGTTGGACTAAATTTATGAGAAATGTGTTCACCAGGAATTATTAGTCAAATCAGAATGACTTTTTATGGTAGTTTATTTACAAAAGGAGGAAGAATGAAAGTAAGGAAATGAGAGAGAGAGAGTAGATAATTATCCGACCTGGTTCAAACTAGGCAGGGCTTCAGAGGCCCCAGCAAAGGAGGCCTAGAGGTAAATTAAACAAAGGTTTTAGTCATGAGGCCTCCTCCAAGATGAGGGGCTTCTCTAGAGGTTATTACCTCCAGAAAATTCAGGAAAAGGAGTCAACCTTTTCACTCATCCATGTAGTAGTTCTAAGGGAAAATTCAAGAGCAGTCCAAGGTTTCAAGCAGGAGCTCCTCCAGGGTCAAGTTGAAGGCCAAAGACACCCTCTCATGAAGTTCTTGCCACTTTTAAAGGCCTTTCCTTTCATCACTTTCTATGCCTTCCTTCCTCTTTACATAGTCCAATTACAGCTAAAACTTCCCAGGGGGCAGTCAGTCAATTCTGATTCATCACCGACTATCAAGCATGTGGGTTACAGACCTTGCCCACTTAAGTATAAGTGGGGTGTATATGCTTCTGGTGATTAAATCTAAAAATGGGCAGGAGAGAGGTAATCCCATCTTCACACCAGAAAGAAATAATTCAGATATCATGGAGCCCCAGTCGGGATTACATAGGATCTGGTGGCTTCCACATTTAAGAAACAGATGACTTGGCATATGATATTGCAGAAGGCAAGGGAATTGGGTTTACAACCAAGAATTACCTACCCATCAAAACTGACTATATTCTTTCATGGGAAAGTATGATAGCTTAACAAAATCTAATATTTATAAGCATTCCTGAAGAAAAGACCAGACTTAATGAGAAAATTTTATGTCCAAATACAAAATACAAGTGAAGCATAAAAAGTAAATAAGAAAGAGAAAAAAATTAAGGACTTCAATATAGTCCGATTATTTATATTCCTATCTGGAAAGATGAAATCTGTAACTCTTAAAAATTATTACCACTATTATAGTAGGAGAAGTATATAAAGACAAAGGCTGTGGCAGTAAGCTGTTTAGGATGACATGTAAAAAAATAACTAGGCTGAAAAACAGAAATATCTTACCAATGGAGTTGAAACTTTATATTAAAACTTATGAATGAAAATTTTAGGAAACAAAATTTACTTTTCAGTATGCAACTGTGGTTGATTAAATGTTATTCTTGCTGTTTCTAAAGAGTGCAAAGCATTTGATAGGCTATCCTCCATATTTGGAATGCAATCTTTCCTTATCTCTGCCTCTAAAAATCTCTTACTTTATTCAAAATTCAGTTCAAACAATACTTTTCGAAATCCTATCTGCTAAGAGTGACCTGACCATATTTCTGTGTATTAATTTTGTATGCATATGTATACAAGTCTGAGATGATTACTTTCCATTTGGTTGTGATTTTTTTTTTTTTGAGAAATGAGCAGAGCTTCATTTGGGAAGGTGGACTCAATAAAATCACAGGAACTTTTCCCAGAGATCAGACAAGTATACTATTCTGAGTTCACTTAACTTATTTATAGTTTCCCTCTTTATATTCAAGTCATTCACCCATTCTAAATTTATCTTGCTGTAGGGTGTGAGATGTTGATCTAAACCCAATCTCTCCCATACTGTTTTCCAAATTTCCCAGCAGTTTTTGTCAAATACTAGATTTTTGACTCAAAAGTTGGGCTCTTTGGGTTTATCATATACTGTCTTGCTGATGTCACTTACCCCAAGTCTATTCCACTGATCCTCCCTTCTGTCTCTTAGCCAGTACCATATTGTTTTGATGACTGCTGCTTTATAGTATAGTTTAATATCTGGTACTGCTAGGCCCCCTTTCTTCACATTTTTTTCATTATTTCCCTTGATATTCTTTATCATTTGTTATTCCAAATAAAATTTGTCATAGTTTTTCCTAATTCAGTAAAGAAGTTTTTTGGTAGTTAGGTATGGCCATAAATATGCAGAATAGAATATTGTCAGATCTCTGGGAAAGGAAAAGATTTTACAACCAAGCAAGAGCTAGAGAAAATTACAAAATGTAAAATAAATGGTTTTGATTATATTAAAGTAAAAAGCTTTTGTACAAACAAAAACAATGTAATCAAAATCAGAAGGGAAACAACAAATTGGGAAAAATCTTTATAACCAAAAACTCTGACAGGGGTCTAATTACTCAAATATACAAGGAGTTAAATCAATTGTATTAAAAAATCAAGCCATTCCCCAATTGATAAATGGGCAAGAGACATTAATAGACAATTTTCAGATAAAAAAATCAAAAGTATCAATAAGCACATGAGAAAGTGTTCTAAATCTCTAATAATTAGAGAAATGCAAATCAAAACAACTCTGAGGTATCACCTCACACCTAGCAGATTGGCTAAAATGAAAGAAGGGGAGAGTAATGAATGCTGGAGGGGATGTGGCAAAATTGGGACATTAATGCATTGCTGGTGGAGTTATAAACTGATCCAGCCATTCTGGCTGGCAATTTGGAACCATGCTCAAAGGGCTATAAAAGAATACCTGCCCTTTGATCCAGCCATACCATTGTTGGGTTTTTACCCCAAAGAGATCATAGATAAACAGACTTGTACTAAAATATTTATAGCTGTGCTTTTTGTGGTGGCAAAAATCTGGAAAAGGAGGATATGTCCTTTAATTGGGGAATGGCTGAACAAATTGTGGTATATGCTGGTGATGGAATACTATTGTGCTAAAAGGTATAATAAACTGGAGGAATTCCAGGAGAACTGGAGAGACCTCCAGGAACTGATGCAGAGCAAAAGGAGCAGAGCCAGAAGAACATTGTACACAGTGACTGACATACTGTGGTAAAATCGAATGTAATGGGCTTCTGTACCAGCAGCAGTGCAATGACCCAGGACACCTCTGAGGGATTTATGGTAAAGAACGCTACCCACATTCAGAGGAAGAACTGCAGGAGTGGAAACACAGAAGAAAAGCAGCTGCTTGAACACATGGGTTGAGGCAGACATGATTGGGGATTTTGATTCGAAACTACTACACCAACGCAACTAACAACAATATGGAAATAGGTCTTCATTAATGACACGTGTTAAAACCAGGGGAAATGCGCATCGGCCAGGGGTGGGGGGAGGGGGAGGGGTGAAGGGGAAAGTAGGAGCATGAATCATGTAACCATGTTAACTTTACTAAAAAATGAATATTAATAAATGTTTAAAAAAATCACAGGAACTGGTTTATCTCTAGGCCTACCCCATACTATCATGTTGGACCCTGGTGAAGAATAACTAAACTAAAAAACAAAAATGAAACCAGTCCCTGACCTGTAGGAGCTTACATTCTAAAGAAGTAAACACCATGTGTAAACACATGTATGTATATATACATAAACACACATACGTACATACATACAAGTGCCACATTAGCAACAGCACATATCACTGGTAGTTCTCTCCTCCCAAGGCATGGGCCTCTGATCTTTGTGTCATGAAAGCAAAGCTGTATGACCTGGGGAAAGGTGATAAGGTCTCCTATAGGTAATCCCAGAAAGCCCATCCACCTGACTACCTTTCTGGGGTATGAGGCAAGCATGAGCCACATTGTTCAAGAAATGAACAGGCTAAACTCAAAGATGAACAAGATGAAAGTGGCCAAGGTGGTCACCATTGTGGAGATACTTCCCATGGTCACTGGTATCATGGGCTACATTAAACCCCTTGAAGCCTCTGGTGCTTCAAAACCATGTTTGCTGAACATATCAGTAATGAATTTAAGAGGTGATTCTAAAGAACTGGCATAAGGCCAAGAAGAAGGCCTCTACCAAGTACTGCAAGAAATTTTGGGATGATGATGGCAATAAACAGTTGGAGAGAGGCTTCAGTAGTATGAAAAAATACTGCCAGGTGATCTCAGTCATTGCTTAGATCCAGACTTGTTGGAGACCCAGGTGAATGGTAATAGTATGTCCGAGAAATTTGACTAGGCTACTGGATCCACAAGAAACTAGAACTGTATCTGCCTGTGTCCACTATATCTGGGCAAGATAAGATAATTAATGTCATTGGAGCAATCAAGGGCAAGGGTTACAAAATCACCACCTGCTGGCATATAAAAAAATCCCATCCTTAAACCCACTCAGATTTGTATAGAGTGGCATATATTAGAGCTTGGCATCTTGCTGGTGTGACCTTCTTTGTGTCTTGAGCTGGTCAAAAGGCTACCACCACTGGGTTCCGGGTTAAGATGGCGGCAGAGTAAGAAGCAGTTCTTAACCTCTCCTGACCGAAACCCACAAAACTCCTCAAGGGGACATAAAAACATGTCCAGACGAATGGAGGAAACTCACAACAGGGCACAGCATGGAAGGTACATGGAATCAGAGCAATTCCATGCTATAAAGGGTTGAAACAGCTCTCACTAAATCACGGGCTGAGCAACCACCCCACCCCCAACCCCTCCACACACAACACCTATAGCGCCGAAGCCAGCTAAAAAGAAATAGAGCAAGTTTGGGACACCCATCAAGTCATTGGCAGCTCTGGGACCTGTTCCTGAGAGCAGCAAGATTTAGGACCCCAAAAAGCTAAAGAACACACACAAACTCTGAGTGCGGGAGCAGGACGCTGAGAGCTGACGCAGGGCGCAGAATGTGGGCTCAGTGCACAGGTGCGGGTGGAGGCGTGGGTGGAAACCCTGAGTGGGGAACCAGTGCACACGGGTATATGACTGTGGAAGCAGCACCCTGAGACTTGTAAAGAAACCTCCAGCAGAGGATCAAGCAAGGGGGTGCACCAGGGGGCTTGACCTTCAAAAAAACCAGAACTCAGACCTAAGGAGCCAAAAGACCGCGGACAGACCCTGAGCGCGAGATTAAACCTGAGAAGCTGCTGGGCTAACAATGGCTACCCAGTCTCAGGAAGTTCAGAAGAGAAAGATTAACAACAAGAAAAAGAAATCTTTAACACTCAACAACTTTTACACAGAGAAAATCCAGACAAGCCAGTAAACAGAGGAGGAGAACAAACAAGCATCCGGACCCTCCTCAAATAAGGAAAACTCCTCACAAGCTATAGAAGACTTCAAAACTGAGATTTTGAGGAAAATGGAAGAGATCTGGCAAGAAAATAACAGTTTAAAAGGTAGAATCTTGCAATTGGAAAGTGAGGCTCAGAAACCAAATGAACTGATAAGCAAATTGAACACCAGAAATGACCAGACTGAAAAGGAATACCAGAAGATTATGGCCGAAAACCAGAAGATTATAGCCCAAAACCAGAAGATTATAGCCGAAAAACAAAAGATCATAGCTGAAAACCGAAAGATTATAGCGAAAACCAATCCCTAAAGGCTAGAATTGAGCAATTAGAAGCTAATGATCTCTCAAGACAACAAGAACAAATAAAACAAAGTCAAAAGACTGAAAAAATAGAAGGAAACATGAAATATCTCAATGAGAGAGTGACAGACCAAGAAAACCGGTCTAGAAGAGACAATTTGATAATAATTGGTCTTCCAGAAAAACCAGAAATTAATAGAAACCTGGACTCTATACTAACAGAAATAATTCAGCAAAATTGCATCGGCCATGGGTGGGAGGGATGCGGGGGGGGGGGCGAAGGGGAAAGTAGGAGCATGAATCATGTAACCATGTTAAAAATGAATATTAATAAATGTTTTAAAAAAAAGGCTGCCACAGCTGCATGAAGATTAACAAAAATATCAACAAGATTCATTAGGATTACCATATCATAAATGGAAAACTGATAAAAGCAATGCATGACCTGATTATGACCTATCTGACTGGAGTATCAATCATCTGGGTTGACTTGAAGTTTATTGATACCACATTACAAATTTTGCCATGAAGAGTTCCAGACTGTGGAGAAGAAATATTTCATGGAATGCATAGTGATGCAACGACTGTGTTGCTGAAGAAGAAGCTCCCTAGTCTTTCCCTATTAACTTGAGATTGGTAGATTTTCAGCAAATCAAAATTATTTTTTAAAAAAGTTTATGTATTTGTATCACACACATGTTTTTTACTCCTCTTGAATGTAAGTTCCTTCAAGTCGGGGACTGAATTCTACTTTTATTTTTGAAGTTCCTTACTCTCCTCACCAGACTCCCCCAAGACAGCATAAAGTAAACCTAGAACTAAACCATGCCTGCAGCTTTATTGATCCCAAATTCCCTAATGAAGCTTCCTCATCAGTTGCAAAGTAAATCTTCTTAGGTAAAATGTCTCAAGTGTCTCTTTCATCTAAGTTGTACAGTCGATAGAGCTCTGACCCTGGAGCTAAGAAGACACAAATTCAATAGCCTTAGATACTTATTTGCTGTGTGACCCTGGTCAAATTATTTAACTTCTCTTTGCCTCAGTTTCTCCAAGTACAAAATGGGAATAATAATATCTGCCACATAGGCTTTTTGTGAGGCTAGAATAAGATAATAGTTTAAAAAGACATTTGGTACAATGCATAGTACATACTAGGCATTATATAAATATTTATTTCCTCCCTTTCCACCTCTGCTCCAATCCCAACAATGAACCTGAACTTAACGTTTGTTAGAGGATGTGGCACAGGCATTTGCATTGTGCCTTAGACAAATATCAAAAATATAAAAAAAACATTTAAATTTTACATTTCAAGAAGTATAATTTAAATCTTATATCTATAATTTATTAACATATACTTTTCTAGTCCAGGCTCTCCCTACTCTTCTCCACCTGCACTATATTCTAATCAAACCAAACTCTTGGTTATGTTGCATCCATGTCATTGTTCAAACTGTACCTTGGCCTACTTCCCCTAATGAATGGAGGTTTATTCTGTATAGTTTTCCTCTATTTGATCCTGCTTTCTTTCAGTAATGAGTCTATACTATTTTAGAGAGCACTTGGTTTGCACCCTTTCTTTTATAGTTATGTATTATTTTAGATTGCATTGTTCCGTATGTATTTATCTATGTTGTAACACCTTGCTAATTTTCATCCATGCAAGGACTTTATCTTTATCTTCCTTAGCAGAATGCCCTGCAAGTAACTTGGTATTTCAAAATGTTCCCAAAAATAAAAGAAAGAATATATTAATAACTACATCTATAGGAAAAATGTGATAACAATGTTGTTAATATAGCACTTGAAAATATTCTGCAAAATCTAGTATGGCCATGATATAATGAAATAATTCTGAAGTATGACAAAAGAAAATATATGTGAAAGCTAAAAGATGGAAATAATAGCTTATTGTCTTAATACAGAGCTCGAATGATATCAAAACAACAAAAAATGGAGGGAGGGACTTGAAATAAGTAGTCATTCTATGCCTTTTTGATCCTATATTTTCTTTCTCTCAATCTTTCAATTTCTAAATTTTCTATTCTTCCCAAATTGTGAGCTGGAAAGAAATCTGTGTAGATACATGATTATGTACTACTTTCCTATTACTAAAGGTAAAACCTTGACTGCAAATTGCCAGACTGTAAAAAACAAACTTTAAATCATCTGCCATTGTGTCAAGGTGAATATTTATCATTGTAGATTAACTGTGAAAGATCTAACTCTGTGTTTCTATTTAGGGATGAACAAACCTTAGATAAAAGTTTTATTTGTTGCTCAGATAAATTTGATATTGTTTCCTACAAATCAAAAATATTTTGCCAATATTTTTCAGTTTCAAATTAACTAATGAAATAACTCAAAGATTTTAAATGAACTTTCAAAATAAAGAATAGATAAAAAGATTATCCTTTCTTGTCTGAAACACAATTTACACAGTACATAACCATATCATATTTTCATTCATTTCACAAAGACTATAGAAGCAACTAAGGACAAAAATAAGAGAAGACAAAATATAGGGAATTCAGCACTTGGGGGAGCATCCTAAAATAGCACATTAAAATCTGAATAGGAGGAAAACTTGGATGAAATATTAAGTTTACAACAATAACAATAATAATTAAAATTTATATAGACCACAGAATTTATTTAAGATTTGTAAAGCACTTTAAAGATTTATCCCAGTTTATTCATGTTACAGCTATAGGAAGTAGATGATGTTTTTATCAAACCTGCATCACCAGGATTATTCAGACTTCCGGTTAAGATGGCGGCAGAGTAAGGAGCAGCTGCTCGATCTCTCCTAACTGAAGCATACAGGACTCCTCAAGGGGACATAAAAACAAATCCAGATGAACGAAGGGACCCCACAACAGGGTGCAGCATTGAAGGTATGTGGAATCGGGGCATTTCCACTCTATAAATGGGTGAAACAGCTCTCACTAAAACTCAAGAGGAAGAAGCCCTTCCACCACCCCCACACCACGTACAGCCCAGAGGCCAATGCACAAGAGTGAAAGCAGGATTGGGGCACCCAGTAAGTCACTGGCAGCTCCAGGGCTTGTTCCTGAGAGAAGCAAGACTTAGGACCCCAAGTGTCTAAAGAACACACACAGACTACCCTGAGCACTGGCGCGGGTGAAGACATTGCCCTAGGCGTGGACAAAGATCTCGAGCGCAGGCTAGGACCTCGGGTGGGGATCTTGTGAAGACGGGAATGCAGGTGGGGAAGCAGCCCTTGAGACTGCTGAAGGAGCCTTTGGCAGAGGGGCAGACTAGGGACGACCAGGAGGCTCGACCTTGAGAACAAGGAAACCTGAGCCCTCGGGAGTCTAGAAAGCACAGACAGACCCTGAGTGTGAAGACAAAGCTGAGAGGGACGGGGCTAACATCAGCAAGCTGAGAACCCCAGAAGAGAAAGATTATCAAGAAGAACTCTGGAACACTCCACAACTTTTACACAGAGAAAATCCAGACAACAGAGGAGGACAAACAAGTAATCATATTCAAACCTTCCCAGAACAATGAAAACTGGCCACAAGCTATTGAAGAGTTCAAAACTGAGATGTTGAGGAAGATGGAAGAGATCTGGCAAGAAAATAACAGTTTAAAAGGCAGAATTTTGCAATTGGAAAGTGAGGCTCAGAAATCAAATGAACTGATAAGCAAATTGAACACCAAAAATGACCAGATTGAAAAGGAAAACCAGTCTTTAAAGGCTAGAATTGAGCAATTAGAAGCTAATGATCTCTCAAGACAACAAGAACAAATAAAACAAAGTCAAAAGACTGAAAAAATAGAAGGAAACATGAAATATCTCAATGAGAAAGTGACAGATCAAGAAAACAGGGCTAGAAGAGACAATTTGAGGATCATTGGTCTTCCAGAAAAAGCAGAAATTAATAGAAACTTGGACTCCATACTTAAAGAAATTATTCAGCAATATTGTCTGAAGTTCTACAACAAGAGGGCAATATAGACATTGAAAGGATCCATAGATCACCCTCTACACTGGACCCAGAAAAGTCAACACCCAGGAATATAATAGTCAAATTCAAGAGCTTTCAAGTAAAAGAAAAAATCTTACTAGAAGCCAGAAAGAGACAATTCAAATATCAAGGACCACCAATCTGGATCACACAGGATCTGGCAGCCTCTACACTAAAAGACCGCAAGGCTTGGAATACAATATTCAGAAAGGCAAGAGAGCTGGGCCTCCAGCCACGGATCAACTACCCATCAAAACTGACTATATACTTCCAGAGGAAAGTATGGGCATTCAACAAAATTGAAGATTTCCAAGTATTTGCACAAAAGAGACCAGGACTAAATGGAAAGTTTGATATCCAACCACAAAAATCAAGAGAAACATGAAAAGTTAAATAAGAAACACAGGGGAAAGAAAGAAAACTCATAATTTTTTAAATTTGACTAAGGGCTTAAATAAGATCTAATTATCTGTATTACTATGTGGAGAAATGCTATGTATAATTCTCTGTACTGAACTCTATTTGCTACTATAATATTCACTATTATTGTAATCAGAAGAATAATTCATAGGGAGAGGACAGACCATTTAATAATGGTCTAAGATGACATGGGGGATGGGAAAGAGGGGGGGAATGTTAGGGGACACCAAGAAAAATCTGAGTAAATAAGAAAAATAGGATATTCTATTACACACAAAGAGGACATGGGAAGGGGAGGAGATAAATACTATTATAAGAAGGAGAGGAAGAGAGCATTAAGAGGGAATAATCAAACCCTACTCTCAGTATAATCAACCCAGAGAGGGAAAAGTAACTTTATTATCCATTTGGATAAAAAACTATATCTAACCCTACTGAGAAAGTCAGAAGGGATAAACCAAGGGGAACAGGGGAGTGGGGAGGTCAAAAAAGGGAGGGGAAAAGAAAGGGGAAGGAACTCATTAGGCCTTTAAAAATAAAAATAGGGGAATAACAAGGGAGGGGGTAGAAAGGGAAGTTAATCAAGGGAGGGGATAAGGGATACCAGGTTCAAAGCAAAGCACTGGTTTAAAAGGAAATAGTTTAAGAAGAAGGAGTAGGACTAGGGGAGGATACAAAAATGTCAGTGAATGCACAACTGATAATTGTAACTCTGAATGTGAATGGGATGAACTCCCTCATAAAACAGAAGCAAATAGCAGAGTGGATCAGAAACTTAAATCCTACCATATGTTGTCTACAAGAAACACATATGAGGCAGGTAGACACAAACAAGTTTAAGGTTAAGGGCTTGAGCAAAACCTTTTGAGCATCAAATGAGAAAAAGAAGGCAGGAGTGGCTATTATGATTTCTGACAAAGCCAAAGTAAAAATAGCTATAATTAAAAAAGACAGGGAAGGTCACAAGTGAATTCTATCAGACATTCAAAGAGCAACTAATCCCAATACTATACAAATTATTTGATATGATAAGCAAAGAAGATGTCTTACCAAATTCCATTTATAACACACATATGGTACTGATTCCAAAGCCAGGTAGACCAAAAAGAGAGAAAGAAAACTATAGACCAATCTCCCTAATGAACATAGATGCAAAAACCTTAAATAGAATATTAGCAAAGCAACTCCAGCAAGTAATTAAGAAGATCATCCACCATGATCAGGTGGGATTTATACCAGGAATGCAAGGATGGTTCAACATTAGGAAAACCACCCACATAATTGACCATATCAACAGTCTAACAAACCGAAATCAGATGATTATCTCAATAGATGCTGAAAAACCCTTTGATAAAATACAGCATCCATTCCTATTGAAAACACTGAAAAGTATAAGAATAGAAGGACCTTTCCTAAAAATAATAAACAGTATATACCTAAAACCATCAAGAAGTATTATATGCAATGGGGATAAATTAGAAGCCTTTCCAATAAGATCAGGAGTAAAACAAGGATACCCATTATCACCTCTATTATTCAACAGAGTACTAGAAACACTAGCAGTAACAATTAGTGAAGAAAAAGAAATTGAAGGTATCAAAATAGGCAGTGAGGAGACTAAGCTGTCACTCTTTGCAGATGATATGATGATCTACTTAAAAAATCCTAGAAAAATCAACTAAGAAGCTGGTAGAAATAATCAAAAACTTTAGCAAAGTTGCAAGATACAAAATAAATGCACATAAATCATCAGCATTTCTATATATTTCCAACACATTAGAGCAGCAAGAGGTAGAAAGAGAAACACCATTTAAAATCACCCTAGACAATATAAAATACNNNNAAGAGGTAGAAAGAGAAACACCATTTAAAATCACCCTAGACAATATAAATTACTTAGAAATCTATCTACCAAAACAAACACAGCAATTATACGAAAACAACTACAAAACACTTTCCAAACAAATAAAACTGGATCTCAACAATTGGAAAACCATTAATTGTTCATGGGTAGGATGAGCTAACATAATAAAAATGACCATTCTACCCAAATTAATTTACCTATTTAGTGCCATACCTATCTAATTACCAAAAAACTTCTTTAGTGAATTAGGAAAAACTATAACAAATTTCATTTAGAATAACAAAAGATCAAGAATATCAAGGGAAATAATGAAAAAAAAATGTGAAGGAAGGGGGCCTAGCAGTACCAGATATTAAACTATACTATAAAGCAGCAGTCATTAAAACAATATGGTACTGGCTATGAGATAGAAGGGAGGATCAATGGAATAGACTTGGGATTAATGACATCAGCAAGGCAGTGTATGATAAAGCCAAAGAGCCCAACTTTTGGGACATGAATGCACTATTTGACAAAAACGACTGGGAAATTTGGAAAACAATATGGGAGAGATTAGGTTTAGATCAACATCTCACACCCTACACCAAGATAAATTCAGAATGGGTGAATGACCTGAATATAAAGAGGGAAACTCTAAATAAGTTAAGTGAACACAAAATAGTATAGCTGTCAAATCTCTGGGAAAGGAAAGATTTTTTTAAACATTTATTAATATTCATTTTTAACATGGTTACATGATTAATGCTCCTACTTTCCCCTTCACCCCTACAGTCCCCCTACCTGTGACCGATGAACATTTCCACTAGTTTTGTCATGTTTCCTTGATCAAGACCTATTTCCAAATTGTTGGTAGTTGCATTGGTGTGGTAGTTTCGAGTCCAAACCCTCAATCATGTCAACCCCGACCCATGCGTTCAAGCAGTTGCTTTTCTTATATTTTTCCTCTCCTGCAGTCCTTCCTTGCTTGCTTTCTAATTTTTTGAGTTGCATGCCCAATTCATTAATCTCTGCCCTCCCTAATTTGTTAATATATGCACTAAAGGATATAAATTTCCCCTTGAGTACTGCCTTGGCCGCATCCCACAGAGTTTGGTAGGATGTCTCAACATTGTCATTTTCTTCAATGAAATTGTTGATTGTTTCTATGAGTCCTTCTTTGACAAATTGGTTTTGGAGAATCATATTATTTAATTTCCAATTAGATTTTGATTTTTCCTGTCCAGGTGCCCTTACTAATTATTATTTTTATTACATTATGATCTGAGAAGGTTACATTTATTATTTCTGCTCTTTTGCATTTGTTTGCAATGATTCTATGCCCTATAACATCGTCAATCTTTGTGAATGTGCCATGTGCAGCTCATAAGAAGGTTTATTCCCTTTTGTCCCTATTTATTTTTCTCCACATATCAATTATCAGGAAGTTCATCCCATTCACATTCAGAGTTATAATCATCAGTTGTGTGTTTGCTGACATTTTCTTATCCTCCCCTATTCCTTCCCCCTTTTTCTTATACTATTTCCTTTTAAACCAGTAGTTTGCTATTAAGCTGCTATCCCTTATCTCCTCCCTTGATTAACTTCCCTTTCTACCCCCTCCCTTATTTTCCCCCCTCTTTTTGTTTTTAAAGGCCTTATGAATTCCCTCCCCCTTCTTCTCCCCTCCCTTTTTTTGACCTCCCCACTCCCCTCGTCCCCTTGGTTTATCCCTTCTAACTTTCTCAGAAGCGTTAGATAAGAGTTTCATGTCCCAGTGGATAGTATAGCTACTCTTCCCTCTCCAGGTTGATTACACTGAGAGTAAGGTTTGATTATTACCTCTTAATGCTCTCTTCCTCTCCTTCTTATAATAGTATTTGTCCCCTCTCCTTCCCATGCCCTCTTTGTGTGTAATAGAATATCCTATTTTTCTTATTCACTCACATTTCTCTTGGTGTCCCCTGCTATTCACCCCCACTTTCCCATCCCCCATGTCATCTTAGATTATTTAGTGTTCCACCCTCACCCTGTGAATTATTCTTCTGA
>NW_025393236.1:0-4305 GCF_016433145.1 Gracilinanus agilis
ATGGGAGGTAATGACTTTAGGAAAAAAATAATCAATCAACATGGAAAAAGTAATTTAATCCATGAGAGCTAATGAAATCACCAAATGAAGTAGTACTGAGGGAGAAGAGAAGAAGGACCAAGATAGATTCTGGGGGATATTCACACAACAATAAGATCTTAGTTCAAATCTTGTCCCTGACTTTTGGGCAAGTCATCCAGATCCTCTGCACCTCAGGCTACCTTCTAAGAGTGAAAGTTGCAGAGCAGGTGCTGATTTGCATTGGGAAAAGGGGTTTCCTCACCTTGGAGTTCCCTATACCAATAAAATCACAGGTGCACTTCTTATCATTATTGATATGATCATGGAATTTTTAAATGACTAATATGGTTGTTTACTTATTGTTTTCCCAATGTTGAAACAATCTTACATTTCTGGGACAAATCATACCTGGTCAAAGTCTATAATCATCTAAGTAGAGTGCTATAGCCCCTTTGCACAGATTGTTTTCAATATTTGTTGAGATATGGGCTAAAGGTTCCTTTTTCTATTTCATCTCTTCATAGGTAAGGTATCAGGATAAAATTTGTCTTATAGAAAGATTTTGATAGAATCCCTTCTGTAGTAGGAGCAATATCTACCTTGTGGGCTAGGATAATTTTACTTAGAAGCTATTGAAGCTATCTCCACTAGCAATATGGTCAAGGGATAACAAGAAGTTTCCAAAGGAAGACACCCAAGCTATATAGATAGAGGGGAATGGCAAATGGTGAAGAAACTTCAGGGAAACAGACATACTGGTGCATTATTGGTAGAGCTGTACGTTGGTTTGACTGTTCTAGAAAGCCATTTGGAATTCTGACCAAAAAGTTACTAAACTATGAATACCTTTTGACTATGTCATACCATTGCTAGGCTTATACTCCAAAGAGAGCAAAGGAAGAAATGGACTCTGATGGAAAATGTTCTTTTCATGTCAGACAAATAGAAATTAAAGAAGGGTCGCTAGGTGGGGCTACAGTTCTGAATGCTAGACTTGGAGTCAGGAAAACCTGAATTCAAATTCAGCTTCAGAAACTTATTGGCTATGAGACTCTGGGCAAGTCATTTCATCTCTGGCTGCCTCAGTTCTATCATCTGTAAAATAGGAATAATAATAGCACCTACCTCAGGTAGGTCAGGATGAAAGGTGATAGCAATTGGTGCCTCCTCCCCTTTTCCTCTCCTAGCTTGTTAATTCTTTATAGTATGGCTGTGGACAACTCACTGAAAACATTCTCTTTACACTGCCAATAATCTTAGCTGAAAAATCTAATGATCTTTTCTCATTCCTCATCCTTGACTTCTGCAGCCTCTGACACTGTCAGTCACCTTCTTCTCCAAGATGACCTTTTCTCTCTAGGTTTTCTTGATACTGTTCTCTCCTGGTCCTCCTCCTACCTCTCTGACTAGTTCTTCTCAGACTCCTTTACTGGATTCTCATTCAGGTCATGCCCACTAAATGTGACCTCTCCTGTCCTGGGTCCTCTTCTCTTCTCCCTCTCTTTTATTTCCTTTGGTGATCTCATCAGCTCCATTATCACTTCTATGTAAGTAATTCTCAGGTCTCTGAGCCCTGACCTCTCTCTTGTCCTCTGGTTTGTTACTACCACCCCCTACTTCCCCATCACCCATATTTGAAACCTGGTGCTTGACTCCTTCCTCCTATACCCAGTCTGTTAGCAAGGCCTATAGATTTTATCTTTAAAACATCTCTCACATATGCCCTCTTCTCTCCTCTGACACTGCTCCTACTCCAGTGTAGGCCCTCAGCAACACCAGACTTGACTATTGCTGTAGCCTAGGGTGGGTTATCTGCCCACCCACTCCCCACTCAAGGCATCCTTCATTCAGCTGCCAAAGTGATCTTCCTAAATCACAAGTCCCACCATGTTACTCCCACCTTCACCATTCAGAAAATTCCAGTGGCTCCCTATTACTTCCACGGTCACAAATAAAATCATCTATTAGACTTTTAAAAAACTTTTTGTCTTAGATTTGATACTAAGAATTAGTTTGAAGGCAGAAGAGCAGTAAGAGCTATGCAATTGGAGTTAAGTGACTTGCCCAGGATCACATAGCTAGGAAGTGTATGAGGCCAGATTTTAACCAAGGTCCTCCTGATTCTGAGTGTAGATGTCGTTCCACTGAGGCACCTAGCTACCCCTCTCTTTGACTTTTAAAGCCCTAAATGACATGGCCTCTTCCTCCCTTTCCAGCCTTCTTATCCCTTCCTCTGTCCCATCACCCCTATGCTCTTTGGTTCCAGGGACACTGGCCCCTTTTCTGGTCCTTGAAGACCGTCTCCCATCTCCATCTCCCAACATACTTTCCATTGGCTCTCTCCCATGCCTGGAATTTTCTCCCTGTTTGTCCCCACCTTCTGGATTCTGGCTTCCTTCAAGGTCAGGCTAAACTTCCCCCTTCTAGAGAAAGCCTTTCCCAGCTCCTCTCCATCCTCCATCCTTTCCTTTGTTAATTCTTCCCTGACAATACTCTCAGTGGACAGTTTACACATATGTGTTGGCATGACATCTCCCCCATTAAACTGCAAGTGTAGGGATTTTCTTTTGACTCTCTTTGTATCCCAAAACTTGGCATAGTGCCTGAAACATTGTTTTTATTGTTGTTCATCCTTCATTTTTGAAGACCAATGACATCAGAAGGGTGATGCCTTGACTCGTGCATGAAATTGGACTGAAGTGAGGCAGAATTACAACAAATCATCAGGCTCAATCTCTCTTCCAGAGTCATCCAAGTACAATGTCAGGACAAGAGTCAAGATGACTGGACATCGTCTGGGTGCAGTGGGTGACCCTGGCTTCTTTGATGTCTGACCAAGCTCTAAGGGCTCCACAGCTCCTGCTTCAGCTGCCTTCATGGCTGTTACAACAAATGGTTCACACTTGTCTATTCCACCAGGAAGTCTTCCCGTGCTTGGGGTAGACACCCCCTAACTCACCAACCAGTTTGTGGCCCAATGCTTACTCTCAGCCTGTTTAGCCTCCTGCCCAGACAGCCAGTTTTCCTGGGGTGTGGCTGCTGCTCATGCTACAGCTTCTTGGGGCCACAGGACAGAGCTGAGTGCCAGGTGGACACCAAAGGTGAATAGGCAGGGACTAGTTCCGCAGTGCCTCCAGTTCTTGACTTGACTCAAGCTTTTGCTAAAGTCTGCCTCCCTCACCCCAAAAAATGAGTTTCACCATTTCCTTTCTCATCCTTATTTCTTCCTCTTCATATCCTCCATCACTGCCTCTGTGGTTTCTCCTCTCCTTCCTCTCTCCCACTATTTACAAAGAAGAAAGGAAGGAAGGAAAGGCCATCATGGGAGGGATCTGCTCCCAGTCCCCCATCCCTCTCCCCAGTCACTGGCTCTTCTACTTCTTCCTTTCTCTCCACTGAGCCCTCCCTTTCTGATCTGCCCTCCCAAGGTCAAGTGGGCTTTGTGGGTGACTCTCCCTCCCTCCCCTCCCTTCTCCACCTGCTTCCTGGTCCAGCTGAATGCATTTCCACACCAAACTCTGTGTGCCCTGGGTGTCCCTGGGCCTGGCCTGGCTTTCTTCCTTCTTCTTGTACCTGCTTCTTAGCCTCCACGCCCACAAAACCCCATCCGCCTTGAACTGGAGACCACAAGGGAAGGAGAAGCTGCTTGTTCCCTTTATCAAAGGACTGGGGCTTGGGAGTCATTACTGGGCTGGCGCCTCCCTGCCCGACCTTCTGCCCAGAGCCCCGGGGCGTCATGGCCCCCCCAGTCACTGCCCTGCTGTGCTTTGGTGAGTGCTGGGGAGGGGCTCCACGAGGGCCCTGAAGAGGGGGCTCCTGCAGCTCTTTCGGTGGTCATTCCCAGCCCATCCATGCCTTTTACAAAGGAGGACCTGAGGCACAGAGGGGAAACTGACTTTCTGGAGGGCCTAGTGAGCAAGGCTGGGGGGAGAGGAGGGGCTGCTGCAATCCTCCCAGCCCCTCTGGGTCCAGGTTCTGGCTTCCATTTTCTTTCCTCTCTGGGCTTGGGTGGGAAGGAAGGGGGGGAGCCATGTCTGATGGGGTCTCCTCCAACAGGACTGTGCATGGGCCAATGGATCAGGGCGCTGGCAGGTAAGCCCCTGCCCCTACCCCAAGCCCTTCTGCACCTGCCCCTCGTTTGGCCCAGGCTGGGCTGCTGGGGAGGAAGGACTTGGGAGTCTGGGTAAGGCTGAAGGGTAAGGGCAATGGGAACATGGAGGGCGGACCCCCTGCTCCTCTGGGCTCTGATTCTCTTCCAGGGCCACTCCTGAGACCCACCCTCCA
>NW_025393237.1:0-4382 GCF_016433145.1 Gracilinanus agilis
GAAATCTATTTCCATATTCATTAACAGATTAAAAAATAACCCATTAAGAAAATAAAGTGAAGAGTAATTTGCTTCCCTCTGCAGTCAGACTCTATCAGTTCTTTCACTGGAGGTAGATGCCATTTTTTATCATAAACTCTTTGGGGTTGTCAGATCATTAGCATAACTTTTTAAAAAACTTTAAAAACTTTTCAGTTCCACATTCGTTTCCTCTCTTCCTTCCCTCTTTCACATTTTAGGAGGGTAAGTGGAATTACTAATGCATGGGGTTGGATGATGTTTTTTGAAACCAAATGGGAGTCCTCATTCTTGAAAATGTTGAGAAACCACTAAAATAGAGGGAAGGAGAAAGGGAGTTAAGAAGGGACAGAGGGAGAAAGGGAGAGAGAGAAGGAGGGAGGGAGGAAAGAGAAACATTAGTGATAATTTTTCCCTCCTTTCCCTCCTGTAAGACACTGCATTCCCCCTAAAAAAGAAATAAAGCTATTATGCATATTATGACAACTAAAAATTCTAAGTGACTGATTTCCAGGTAAGAAAATAAATTTATTGATCAAGCTAGCAATGACCAATAAATTAGTTGATTGAATTTACCCAGAAGGTGCTTACCCTTTTATTTTAACAACAAACTTGGGATAGGATGTGTAAAAATGCTAGGCAGAGGCAGCTAGGTGGCTAAGTGAATAGAGACCCTGGCCAGGAGAGGGAATGTCCTGGGTTCAAATGTGGTCTCACACTTCCTAGCTGTGTAATTCTGGATAAGTCGCTTAATTTCTATTGCCTAGCTTTTACCACTCTTCTCCTTGGAACTAGTACTTAGTATTGATTCTAAGACAGAAGTTTTTTTTAAAAAAAAGGCTGCACAAATTATTCCACATATTAAATAAATGATCATAAAATATCTTCAATTACTAACTCTGCTCAAATAATCTGGATAATACATCCACTGAGACCACTGTGATTTGATCCTCTCAAAACCGTTATGTAATTTGCCGGCATCAAGGAATATATCCTATAAATAAGTGTTATAAATCTTAAGTAGAATTAGAGATATCTTAGAGATGATAACAAAAGATAGATTATAAAATATTCTTCCTTAAGATAAATAATTGCATAAAAATTCTTTTAACACAGAATAGAAAATGCTTCTGATATAACCTCATTAAATGGTAGAATGATGTCCTGGTTTTACATCATTGTCTAATTATTCCAGTGCAATTCTGAAATATTTGAAGGACTTCATACATGAATATATATATAATAATAATAACAACAACAACAACTCTTACTTTCTGTCTTAGAATCAATACTGTATATTGGTTCCAAGGCAAAAGAGAATTAAGGGTTAAGCACTGGGGGTTAAGTGACTTGCCCAGGGTCACACAAGTAGGAAGTGTTTGAGGTCAGATTTGAACCTAGGAACTCCCATCTCTGGGCCTGGCTCTCAATCCACTAAGCTACCTAGCTGCTCCCATGAATGTACATTTAACAAAAGGCAGAGAACAAGCCCAAATTCTTATCTACTTAGTTGTGACTAGAAGTATGGAAAGAACTCTGATTTCAAATTGAATAGCTTAGGTCTTATATACTCGTAGCTTAGATATTTTTCAGTTTTAGTCTACTAGAAAAGAATTTCATATTTGTGTTCATGCATTATCACTTGCCCCAATTATAGAGAGTTGCTACAAAAGCATGAAGAGGGTCATGGCTATTGTTCTAATTAAAATTATCTCAAGAGCCTGATTTTTGGGTAAGAATATAAGTTTATTGATTCTATCAGGTTTATTGGTTAGGCCAGCATCATAACTGATAAAGTGATATAGATTCCATGGATCTCTCATGACCAGGGACAACCTGAGCTGGGTCAGGCAGTTTAATAAATAGATTTTTAGAACTTAATTATTCAGTCCCTCCCTTGACCATCCCAACACATCTTTAAGTGATGATAGCTAATTAAGAGATGGTTCATCACACTATTTACCTCTTCTCATCCCCAGAGGTGAACAAGTGACATATGTAGGAAAAGAATTCTCCTCCCATTTATTAATTGATCAAATTCTTTTAAAAAGGAAGACATTCTTTGGGATTTCCAAGAACAAAGAAAATGCAAAAAGCAGAAGACTAGATAGTATCTCTGACCTAGATCTGAGATACAGGAATATATGATAATTCTCCCTAATAGATATAGTATTAAAAGGGAAAAAGAGGGACCCTGTTACAGGAATGAAACAGGTGACTTGGGTTTAACTTAACCAGGCCTACAGGGAATCCCCCTCAGGGACAGAGAGAAAAGATGGCTATTTCTCTGGATTTGGCCAGTAACTCAGCAAAGTGTGCCAGAGAGGAATAAACACCTCAAGGAAAGGAGAATGGCATTTTGCTAGGAATTTAGCTTGACCTAGTTTTCTGAGGTGTTTTCCGTGACAGAGAATTGCTAGAGAGAGAGGGAATGATGGTTGATTGAGACTTGTCTTTGCTCAATCGATATAGACACTCTGTCCCCAAGAAACCACCCCAATCTGGTATCCCCATATGGTCTTATTAGATTGATCTGATGGCCTCTCAGAGTTTAAAGATTTATTGTATAAAGAAGCAAAAGTCAGGAAAAAGGGTTTAGGAGCCCTGGCTAATATCCCAATGTATGACAATCAACAGCCCTGGACCTCAGCTGAGGCAAACGTGGAAAACCCTCTCTGTCTTGATGCTCCCTACTACTAGCTAACCCTAGGCTAAGTTAAGGAATCCAAAGTCTCTAGGCTGTTAGCAGATCAGGTTGTGGGAACTCCTGCAACTCTGTTCAGTCTACCCTCTGGGCAAGCCCTTCAGGTAGACTGCTTCTTGACTGAGTCTATACAGGTAGAGATCTCCAGGTATTTAGGAACAGAAACAGGAATTCAACAAATCTTTTTACAGCAATTGCTGGAGAGATCAGGAGAAAAGGTCCAGAGCTGTCTCCCTCAAAGAGTTCAGGCTCAAAGACCCAGGCTCCAATGGTCTCCTCCCAGATTCCATTGCCTCTCAGAATCCTCCCTCACCAACATTCCAAACTCCTCTTCTTTGCTTTTCCTGTATCTTCACATTGCTTTCATGTTCCTGCAAATTCCTTTCTTCAATAGGAATGAATATATGTGAAAAAAAATTCTCCCACGATAGTAAAGGAAAATGGTACCTTAGTCTGATGTAAATACCAAACAAGAGTCATAGAGATAGACAATTGCAATGCCCAAAATTCCATAAGCCAGGCTTAGAATTAGTTAAGTGAGAATATTTTCCATTCAAGAGGAAATGTCATAGTTCAAGAAGTCAAGGCAGGAGAGTTCTACCGTAGTCCATGACAAAGTCACTCCCCCAGCTTCTTTCTTAAGACAGAATCCCACTTGCAGTTCGCAGATGTCACCTTCAAAGGGCTACTGCACTATGAACCATTGGCTCAATATCACTTCTTGATGATGTCATGAATAGAAATTAATCTGGAGGCTTATTGCTAGATTTATAAGCGTTTATTAGTGAAGAGAGAGAAGATAGAAAAGGGGTTTTCAGATTTTCTAACTTTAGGTAAAAAGTCAATCCTCCATTGCAGCCAGCCTCCAAGTTGCCATGGTCTGATAAGAGAGAGCAAGCCCAGAGACATTAGTTTCTTCAGCAATTGATCCAGAGAGAGTGAGTGCCACTTCTCCCATTGGATTTTCAAAAAGTCCCCAGCTTCTCCCTCTATGGCAACGTGGCATTAATGTTGGGATGCTGGGGGATGCCAGGGGACACTGGCACTGGGACTCTGGCAAGTGAAGCCATCAAACATTATACTTGACTTTTTGACTCCTGTGTTACTCCTGGTTCTGTTCAGTTCATTTTGCTTCACATAAGTCTCTCCAAGTTTTTTCTTAAATCGTCCCATTTGTCATTTCTTATGGCAGAACCATTTTCCATTACAATTATGTACCACAACTTGTTCCTCTTTTCCCCAAGTGATGGACTTTCCTTCAGTTTTGAATTCTTTGCCACCACAAAAAGAGCTGTTATAAATAGTTTTGTACAAGTAGGACTTTTTCCACTTTTTTATCTCTTTGGGATCCTGACCTAGTCATGCTAAGGCTGGGTCAAAGGACATGCACAATTCAATAGTCCTTTGGTTGTGATTCCAAATTGCTTTCCTGAATGGTTAGATTAGTTCACATTTTCACCAACAGTATATTAAGGTTCCAATTTTTCCAACATCTCCTCTAACATTTATCATTTTCCTTTTTGTCTTATTAGTCAATCTGATAGATGTGAGGTAGAATCTTAGAGTTGTTTTCCTTTGTATTTCTCTAATCAGGAACATTTTTCATATGACTATAGATAGTTTTAAATTCTTCTTCTGAGAACTTTCTATTCACATTCTT